>NW_019942908.1:221302-240512 GCF_002910315.2 Salvelinus sp. IW2-2015 | reverse complement strand
CAGTTTCACTGCCTGAAATACCCTGGACTGGGCCAGATGTGAGGAAGTGACTGGTTTTAAGCTCTTTGGTGGATTCAGGGAAGTTACAATAACAGATATTCCATCATATAATTAATGACAGATAAAATATATATTATTCAAACATGTTTCATGTTTGAGCCCAGCATCATGTCTCATTCACATATGTAACAGTCAGTAACCTGCTCATCAAGATAGTTCATATAATGCTAGATGATCACATCACATATTTGGTTATGAGGTACATATGGGGATTTGATTTAGGGGTGGTGATGCTGATGTAAATTCACCATTATTATGATTTTACATCTGTAGATCTGACACTGCATATGAACTGATAATGTGTGTTATAAAACTTCATATAACTTTTATAAGTGATCTTTTCGGCCATGACAATAATTATTCACAAGCATGATGATGATGATGATGATGGGGAACATGTGATCTGAATGATGCTTTGTAAACATATTCAAAGTTGACCTCCTCTACTGATCAGTGTTCCATGTCACTGTCTCTTCCCCCTCAGCACCTGCAGTAGGTCCCAGCTGTAGCAGTACAGTCACTGTGCAGTCTGACTGAGGGAGGTTTTTGTACGGCTCTGTATCACTGTGTGAACACATAACCACTGTGGTAACTCTGACAGTAGTAATCTCCTGCATCTTCAGCCTGGACTGCACTGATGGTCAGAGTGAAGTCACTCCCAGATCCACTGCCACTGAATCTAGACGGAGTCCCAGACTGTAGTGTTGTAGCACGGTAAATAAGGAGTTTAGGAGCTCCTCCAGGTTTCTGTTGGTACCAGGCTAAAAAGTCATTGTTGTAAACATTACTGCTGGTTTTACACTTAAGGGAGACCATCTGTCCTGGGAGAACAGTTTCCACTGAAGGAGTCTGAGTCACAGTGTACTGTCCTTTGGATCCTGGAAAATATAATAAAAACATTTATATGAAATAAATGTTACATGTTGTAATGAATAGTTCTGAATAGAAATATTAACATTAATATACTGTATGTTATTACATCTTTGTGTAGATGTAATTTTTTTTAAACAACAAATGTTGAAAATGTTAACCTTGAAAGCAGAAAGCAAGTGTCCAGATGAAGATGGTGATAAAAGTCATGGTTGTTGTGGGTTCTGTTAACATGAAGGACAGCTCTCAGACATTAAGTGTTAAACTCACAGGGCTATAAACACTCCCAGACCACTGACACATGTGCTGCCTATGCAAAGTGTCCTCTCTATGCAAACAGACTTTATTGTTCCCCAGGGAAACTGTAGTTGAAGAGCTCTTCTACTTCTTTTTCTTCTATTTCTTCTTCTTTGAGATTAGATTGGCGGATTGCATCCAATTTAAAGGTGTATACACCGCCACCTACTGTACTAAATTGTGAGGCCAGTCACGGTCTATGTACATTCAATTATCTTCATTATTCCTGTTCCTAAAATAATAAACTTACACACCAACTAACCCTACACCCACATACCACTATTTCATAAAAATATAATCACAAAATATTGTACACCAGGTACTTCTCTTCAGCTACCACCTACATATTAAAACCCACTACCTCATTCCACTACTTTGACCCTATCTGCTCCTGCACCATGCCAACGATCTGGAAGAACGGGACACCACCCCTCAACACACCGTAACTCTTCTGGGTATACGAGTCTAATCTTGTATACCCATATACTTCTCTGCAGCTGCCACAACAACATCTATTCTTTGTGTTTTACCTACCATTCCTGTGGAACAGTTTATAACCATTGCTATGAACTCTAAGAAGACAACCGTACTGAAGCGTATCTCACTCATTGCTCTATCCCTCTGTGCTGGCACAAATCTACTACTCACTGTGATCCTCGCAGGATGGAGGATCACACCTCCTCTACTTCCTTCACTGCCTCAGCATATGACACCCTCTGCACTACTCAGACTCTGGCCACTTCAACCTGCCTCTCTCACACCGGACACTTCAGACCTCCAGCAACATCAGCACCCCTACAGTTGACACACACAACTTTATCCAGCGAAACTACACAATCCTCTGTCCCATGCCCTCCTGTACACTTCCCACATCTTGGAATCTCCCTCCTACACACTGCTGCAACATGACCATGAACGTTGCACCTGAAACAGTACAGTGGCTTCTGCACAAAAGCTCTAACAGGATAACTAATACATCCTAACATGACTTTGTCTGGCTCAAAACTCAAAACGACTGACAATGACTCCTCTGTTTCACCACTGGGTGGAAAAGGAATTGGGGGTAGCTGAATCAGTGAAGGTAACCTGTAGTGGACTTGTGATATTTGTTTGTGTTTCTTCTGATCAGATTGCTCCATGTCATGCGATGTGGGTAAAGATCTGTTTCTTGCTTTGCTCTTAGGAACAGGGTACCATTGAAAGTGGTGATTTCTGTGGTAGCATTGAGTGTGGAGGTGGAGCAATTAAAGTAGAAAATTCCTGGTTTTGTGACGCCCGCCGTTTGGCGTGACGCAGACCCGGTGGTGAGAGTGGTAAGACAGAGGAGTCATTGTCAGTCCTTTTGAGTTTTGAGCCAGATAAAGTCATGTTAGATATATTAGTTATCCTCTTGAGCTTTTGAGCAGATCCACTGCACTGTTTCATGTGCAACGTTCGTGGTCATGTTGCAGCAGATAATTTCATGTAGATAGGCCATGACTGGCCTCACCCTTTAGTACAAGTAGGTGCGCGTGATTCACCTTTAAATTGATGCAACCCGCCAACCCAATCCAGAAGAAGAAGAGCTCTTCAACTACAGTTTCGCTGGGGACCAATTAAAGTTTGTTTGCAAATAGAGGACACTTTGCATAGACAGCACATGTGGCAGTGGTCTAGGAGTGTTTATAGCCCTGTGAGTTAACACTTCATGACTGGAGGCTGTCCTTCATGGACAACAGAACCCACAACACCATGACTTTTATCACCCTCTTCATCTGGATATTTGCCCTCTTCTTTCAAGGTAAAGAAATTAAGTTCCATGTTTGTATAATGAAAGTAATCGTCGAGTGAACTGAAGGTAAGAATGTGTGTATGTACAAATTGTGCAGGCCTCTCTCTGTTTCAGAATCCAGAGGACAGATCACTGTGCACAGACTCCTGCAGTGAAAACTGTTCTCCCAGGACAGACAGTCTCTCTGAACTGTAAAGCCAGCAGTGATGTGTATCCTAACTGTAGGCGTTTAGGTAAACCATGTTTAGCCTGGTATCAAACAGAAACCTGGAGAAACTCATAAAGCATTGGTTCTACTACGGAAGCGTCCTCTTCTCTGGGACTCCATCTAGATTCAGTTGCAGTGGATCTGGGAGTGACTTCACTCTGACCATTAGGTGGAGTCCAGCTGAAGATGCAGGAGATTCACTACTTTCAGAGTGTACACATCATCAATAGTGAAGATGTGTTCACACAGTGATACAGAGCCGTACAAAAACCTCCCTCAGTCAGACTCCACAGTGACTGTACTGCTACAGCTGGGACCTACTGCAGGTGCTGAGGGGAGGAGATGATCCAGTACAATGACACAGTGTGTAGGAGAGAGATGAACAACAATAAGTCAACCAGAGCTATGTCTAGAAGACCTTAGATTCATAACTGATTCATTAAATGTTTCTCTGACCTATTAACTACATGTTACTCTGTGGGAGTAACTCAAGGAAAACCATCAACCAATATGAATTAGAGATGTGCAATGATCAAAACCCTAAAGATGACCTGTGTTTGAATAGCTAGAATTTAAACATGATTAAAAACACATAATAAAGCCCATAAACAGTACCCATACATCCTCCCTCAACCACTGTGGTAGTTCCAGAGAGCAGCAGGTGAAGCAGGAGACATCAGAGCTCTAGAGATCTCCCTTTAGTTCAGAGTCAGTCAGCCAGCGTCAGTCCAACACACTGCAGTTACTAACCCTGACCAAGACAGAAAGATACAATCTGGTCTAATAACACAGTAATAACAATATGCTCAATTGGTAGATGTTTAAATCAATACATCAGTACCCATTCAGCAATATATCAGAAACCAGTAACATAGTTATCATGGTTTCTACATCACACAACAGGTATTAATAAAATTGGACTGCCAGGAAGACAATTTACAAATAAGACACTTTGCATTAGCAGCACAGGTTCAGTGGTCTGGGAGTGTTATATCCCTGTGAGTTAAACAACTTCATGACTGAGAGCTGTCCTTCATAACAACAGCACTTCAATGATGAAGTGTGAGAGTGTGAGAGAGGCAGGTTGAAGTGGCCAAGTCTGAGAGTAGTGCCAGAGGGTGTCATGCTGAGGCAGTGAAGGAAGTGGTGAGGGAGGATCCCAGTGGAGTAATAGATTTGTATCAGCACGAGGGATAGGGCAACGAGTGAGTTATGCTTTAGTAAGGTTGTCTTCTTCGCATTTCATAGCAATGGTTATCACTGTACCACAGAAATGGAACATAAATTACAGAGAATGGCTATTGTGGGTGGCAGCTGCAGAGAATTTTTGGGTATACGAGATTTGAACTCAGAAGAGTTATAGGGTTTGTTTAGGGGTGGTGTCCGTCCTCCCAGGTCGTTGGCAGGGTACAGGAGCAGATAGGGTCAAAGTAGTGAATGGGGTAGTGGGTTTTAATGTGTAGGTGGTGGCTGAAGAGAAGTACCTGGGTGTACGAGATTTACTGCAGACGAGTTAATGGACGACGTTAATGGGGGTGGTGATTTTTTATTTTATGAAATAGTGGTAAATACAATTGCCTTCGAAAGTATTTCAGTCCCTTGACTTTTTGTTAGGTTACAGTCTTATTCTAAAATGGATTAAATTGTTTTTTCTTCATCAACATACACACAATACCCCATAATGACAAACCCCATTCCAACTAAGTTTAGATAAAAATCATATATCGTAAAATGCAATGAAAATGATTACTCACCTGAAGTGCTGGTACTGCTTGTCTGTGGCAGCGGCTGAAGTACTGAGTCATGGTGTTGCTGCCAACCATAGGCTTTCCACCAGCACCATACATCCTCCAGTCCAACCAGCTGTGGATGGTGAGATTCCAATAAAAAAAAAGGTGGTTGCAAGATCATGTTGGAGGGTCAATTTAATAATCAATATGTGTTTATGTTACATACCAAAGTTTGCCATCGATTCCTGTGTAGAGGACACCACACTGCTGCTTTTGTCAATGGGTGGAGCAGCTTTCCCCAAATGTGTTTGTGTCCTGGGTGGCTCCTGGTAACACTATTGCTTATCCTCTGCGTAGTTGATGAAAGTTCACCACTCACTGCAAGTCCTAATGCTTCAGGTTAACCTGTACTTGCTGGGCAGCTCTCTGTTTTGATTGGGAGGCATTAGACCATTACTCCTTGTATGCCTGGTGGGGAGAGTCAGGGGCATGTTCTACTTGATTGCTGAACGAAGATACAAAATTTAAGCAATATTATACAATAGTGCGAAATGGCATTCTGAGATATCATATACACACAGTTCCATACACGTAATGCTAGCTAGCTGAAGCCAGCCATTCTAACTTCGGCTGGGCTAACTAACAAGCAAGCTTTAACTAGCATACAAACCGATTGTCATTACGTAGCTAAAGTTAATCAAATAGGATTCAATGTTAAGCTAGCTAAACATTGGCTATAACTAGTTAATGTTGCAAATGCTGTTCTGAGAACACACATCACTAACGTTACACACACTTTCACACACAATGTCTCAATCTACAATGTTTTCAATGAAATATTTTTACCTAAATCAGGGATTGTCCTCATCGTGTGATTCCATTTTTCAGAGTACAGAGAGAGTCAGCATGACGAATGTCCTCCCCAGAAGTAGTATCCATCAGCAAACATTTTACCACTGGCTTTTGTCGATAGCGCCTATAAATTCAGGGCAAATGTTATTTGAGAGCAGTAGCAACATTTTGCAGTTCTCCATGGCAAAACGTTATATCTTTTGAAAACAACTGCAGTAGAAGGATTATCTACGCATGAACGAGCAACTTCTTTTATAGACACAAGATGCTACCACCGGCAGACCAATCTGTGAAACTCATCTTCTCGGCATGTCAGCGCAACTCATTATTTCTTCAAAGGGAATCTTTTCTGGATCCACAGGCTCAACACACTGGCATTGTCTTGGCCTGTAACGGGGAGTGACTTGAAACCGTTTTTATCGTTTCAATATATACTTAATTAGTTTTTTAAATCCTAATTGAATATTGTATGTGTATTATGTAAATATTGAACACATTCTCTTGTAGATCTATATTTTTTATAACATTGAATGTTAATAATCTGTGAAACTTATGTTATACATTTTTACATGTTTCAGGAATTGATGTCACTGAGTACTAGCCCCTTATATAGGACCTTCCACCCCCACTCTGGATATGGATACTCTTAGGGGTCAAAACTTGTTTTGTAAATAAATATCACCTGGGAGCATGAGCAGCAGTGTGGCAGCGTTTTCCCTTCCTGTCTTCCATGAGTTTGGCCACCGAATCCAGCCACCTGCGGAAAGTAGCTGGATGTGCGTATGTTTCTTCAGCGTTTTGTACATGGAACTCTCTACCAATACAGCACTCCTTTTGAGACTCTTTTCAAGTCTAGCGGTTCTTTTGACATTATGGCTGAAATAGCAGACTCTCAAATGGGGGCCAAAGTAGGTCATTTGTCTCAGAGGATGATTATTCCCGGATCATAAAGGACTCCTTTTTGATGAAACTGGCCCAATGACAGACTGCAATGCAGACTTAGTTATCAGTCTCTCAAGAATCTAGATCTCTGAGACAAAACAATATTATCATGCCGTCACCTTAAGTGTTATCTAAGGAAATCAAAATAAATCCACGAGGATTACTGATACAAAAAGCACCTGCTTCTTGAGTTCGAACAATCCCTCTTTTGTGAACCGTGGTGCGAGATTCTTTAATTAAAGTGTTACGTTCCGTCGTCGGATGAGGCCAAGGCACAAGCGTCGTTAAGAGCAATACATCTGTAAACGGTCGTTCTTGTTTGAAGAAGGTGTGGACCAACGCACGTGGTTAAGTGTTTATTTTTCAAACAAACACTGGAACAATTAAACAAAGAGCAAACGACAACAACAGTTCTGTCGGTGCAGAAACACAAAACAGAAAAACAACTACCCACAAAAACCATGTGGGAAAAAAGCTACTAAGTATGGGCTTTCAGAAGACAACGATAACAGCTGCCTCTGATTGAGAACCACACCCGGCCAAACACAAAGAAATACAAAACATAGAGAAGGGAACATAGAATGCCACCCAAATTCACACCCTGACCAAACCAAAATAGTACAAAAAGCCTCTACGGTCAGGGGCGTGACAAACATCTTTCTTTTAGTTTTATGACACCAAAAAAACACGCAAAGATAAACGAAACGTAAACGTTCTGCAGCTGTTAACAGTAACTGTACAAAATAAGATCCACCACTGAAGGTGGGAGAAAGGGCTGCCTAAAGTATGATCCCCAATCAGAGAAACGATAGACAGCTGCCTCTGATTGGAACCATACCCGCCAACAAAGAAGTAGACAATAAGAATGCCACCCAAATTACGTCTTTAGCAGAGCTCTTCATCCAGAGGCGACTTACAAATGGAACGTTCATACTATCATCCTGGTCCCACGTGGGGAATGAACCCCAACCCTGGCGTGCCAAGCGCTGCAAGCGCCATGGCTCTACCACACTGACGCCACACGGGACCACACGGGACCAAATCACACCTGACCTAACCAAATAGAGAAAATAAAGGCCTACGGTCAGGGCGTGAACATAATTGCTCTTTCCATTTTATGGCGCTTACCATACAAGAAGTGAACAGAACAATTGGAGCGATCAAGTGACAACAGTAAATATTGATCCTAAGAAACCAAGATCAACTGAATAGGACAAAATGAGAGAACATTCTGACCAAGTGAAAAACATTTGTGATGAAACTTGCGTAGGAGATCAAAAGAAACAGCGGAAAAAGTTTGATCGTAATGACTCATGGACTACAAGGGAGCAGAAGGTATATTTCTGGGGAATGACCGGAGACAGACAATTGCATCCTCCACAAGCAAGCTGGAAGGGGGTTAACGCCAGCCCAGCAATAATCCTAAGGGCCCATACCTGTGGCGATCAACCCAACCAACAATCTGACTCCAGTGACTGATGTGGTGTACTCCTCAATGCCATTGAGAATCCCGAAACATATCCAGGTCTGTGCTAGCAAACAGTTTCTACTGGTGCTTCCTCCTCTAGTTTTTAGCTTTTAAGCCAATGGAGGCGAGGGAGAGCATCTTAAGAATACAATATCCAAACGTGTCTGAAATAATTCGTAATTCGAAATCGTGACTTTCAGATTACTGGCACACACTTTCACCGATGGCTACCTGCGCCCCCTTTTATAAAACAAACAGAACTGTTTACTAGATAAACTAATGTATGGCAATTTTATGTCACCACCACCATTATATTGTTATTCTGATGATGATTCAGATATAATGAACTGTCTGTTCACCATGCTTCGGTTCTCTCATATAAGTTCCTCTAATCACGTTAGTGAACAACTTCTCTAAACTAAAGTGGTAGGATATTCCTCTGTAGGTGTGTCTGTCCTCTTGACTTTACCACCACTGTTAAATCTGAGATCAACATGTTTAATAAAGGAATATACAACATGATCACTATCACTACTTGCTGCTGCTAGTTGTCTTTCAAATATGGACATGATGGAGGAATACTACAACACTGATCTTAATGCTGTGACTGTACTACAGACTTACGAGAACACCTGAACACAGAGCGAAGGAAAAAAGACTATTATCTGGATTTAAGATACAATTCCATATTTGTATTATCTAGAAACTAGCTAATATGAAGTGCTTCTACCTGGAAGATGCTTAAGTGTATTTGTGTGATTATGATTCGGTATCGAGTGATCTTCACTGTAGACAGCTACGCAACACAACACAGGAGGTTTTTGTACCAGCAGTAAACGGTGATTGTATCACTGTGGGGACTTTTGTAAGTGGCACCAGACTTGATGTTGGAAAAGTAAAACACAAATTAACTGTTTATTTCCACGTTTTTGATGTCATGTTCAAATTTCTCTATCCATTTTTCGCCCTAAAAAACTTTTTTAAAGATGATTTTTTTTGAATGCATACGACCTTTCCATTAAATGGTCAATAGAATATAATGTTATTACATCTAATCAAATTTGACCTGTATTTTTAAACCTATGAAAGTGATTAGCCTACATTTTTAGACTAGTTGTATGAATAAACATGACTGCACCTAGTTAGAAGAATGTACAATAAACATAGTTAAAACAATAACAATAAAACACTTTTCTTTCAAATGAAGACGATTAAAACAATATTTGGCAAGTATTCATACCATATTAGAGTTAGATATTTGAAACACAGTCTAAAGAAATTCAGCTTCCCCAATGGTCAGGAGGTTTTTGTACGATCAGTAACAGGGATTGTATCACTGTGGTACACTTTTGGTAGCGGCACCAGACTTGATGTTGGAAGTAAGTAACAAGCTCTTTTCATATTTCTTTCTGATACATTTTTTTTTTTACTTTCTTAAAATATTTATGATTTTATAAATCTAATTTTAAAAACATTGCATTTTTCTATTGCTTTCACTGAGCCTTCTTTCAAATAATCATTTATTCAATCAAAATGTTAAATAGTAGGTTTGATTTGTTATGTCTGATTTGAATGAGAGCAGAATTTATAACTCTTAAAGTGTTTTGACTGCAGTTATTGTTGCTTTGTGAAAGAGTCTTATGTTTGCATACAACCTGTTGGATTATCTTTCATATACTGTAGATGTTCTGGATATTCTGATCAGAAACATCCTAAATATCTGACATACTAGTAACGCTTAAGTTAAGCACTTACACTTGACTCATAATATGTTCATAAATCTGCTTTGTATATCTATCATATTACGTTTTGTGTTTTCTTCAAACCTTTTACCAATCTAACTACATTTTTATTTAAAAGGCATTTCCAAATCAATGTATTTGTATGTCTATTCGCTTTTAGCAATCTTTAGACATAGTAGATGCAGTTGATGTGTTCTGTTTGTTCCAGGTAACAGAGCCCCCACCCTCACCGTCCTGCCCCCCTCTAGTGAGGAACTGTCCAGTACAACAACAGCCACACTGACGTTCTGGCCAACAAGGGCTTCCCCTCAGATTGGACCATGGAGCTGGAAAGTGGACGGGACCAACAAGAACCGGAGAGACCAGTCCCGGGGTCCTGGAGAAGGACGCCTGTACAGCTGAGCAACACCCTGACTCTCACTGCCCAGGAGTGGACCAAGGCAGGAGAGGTGACCTGTGAACCCGCAGAAATCCAGAGTCCAGTCACCAAGACTCGAGGAAGGCTGACTGTTCTGGGTAGACCCCTCAGTCACACACCCTGTGGAGGAGGCGCTGGTTCTTCTGCTTTGACTCTGTTTCTGAGATCTCGATGTTCTTCTGTCTTATTGATCACTGACATGTAGACTAACAGAGGGCTTCTGCTTAGTTTCATGTGTCAAATCCTCTCTGTAGACTGAGTTGTATCAGTGTTAGATGTGATGTGTTCTGTTTTATACTATTAGATTCTGTGAGGAATGTCTTCTTTTGATGCTTTGATGAATCGATGAAAATAAGTTTTCCCTTTGGAACAAATATTTTCATTGTCTCTTTCAATAAACCCAAATAGACTTTAATCTTAAATGTTGGTGAATGATACAGCATATTCATAAAGCCTTATTCACAGTTTCTATGAACTATCAGATATAAAACCTTATCGATTAGTTATTTATGTTCTAACCACATCGTCATCAACCAGTAGTTCATACTAACACAATATACTACTATTTCACAGGAGAGGTCTAGATACTACAATGTTTAACAGATTAACAGAGAGGTCTAGATACTACAATGTTACAGGATAACAGGATGAGGTCTAATACTAACAATGTTTAACATTATTAACAGAGAGAGGTGTAGATCTACAATGTAACAGATTAACAGGAGAGGTCTAGATACTACAATGTTAACAGATTAACAGGAGAGGTCTAGATACTACAATGTTAACAGATTAACAGGAGAGGTCTAGCCACGTGTAGTAGATGGTACTCCTTACTCATCTTTCTTGGAGCAGTTTTTAACATGCTTGATTTATAGACTTAGTCTAATGCCTTTGAACATTTGATCGATATGACGGGCTCTCACCAATGTGATCATTCCTGTATTTTGCTTAAATGCAATACATTTGTCCACATAATATTACAAGTATCACATCTTCAAGATAGAGTCTTCTCTACCTCCAACCCCCTGAGAACAGAGTGAACATCTGGTGACAGTGCTGCTCTATTCTGGGACAAGCAGAACCACCCAGCCCTGTCTATGTAAATCTCAGTTTCACTCCCACAGCTACCAGTCTAGCAGTTGAACAGTTTCACWGCCTGAAATACCCTGGACTGGGCCAGATGTGAGGGAGTGACTGGTTTTAACCTCTATGGTGGAATCAGGGAGAGAGACAAATGATATGGCACCATGTAGTTAAATACAGATAAAATGGGTATTATACTTCATGTAGATAGCGTATGTAGTGCAGAYGAGGCTGGTGGGAGAAGCAATAGGAGCATGGCATCATTGTAACGGCTGGAATGGAATCAATTCAAAGATATCAATCACAACATGTATTCCATTTCAGCCATTACGATGAGCCRGTCCGTCCAATAGCTCCTCCCACCAGTAGTGTACATGTGTCTGATTTTTGAGTCGAGCATCATGTCTCATTCACAGATGCAACAGTCAGTAACCTGCTCATTAAAATAGTGAATATAATGTTAGAAGATCACATCCATTTAAATCAGACATTTGGTTGAGGTTCATATGAGGACTTGTTTTGGGGGCTGAAGTGATTGTAACTTTGAAGTAATGTTGAGGTCATAACATATTTAGTTTTACTTCTGTAGATCTTGCTTTGCATATGGACAGGAATTGTGTTTCAAAACTTCAAATAACTTTTATATACACTGCTCKAAAAAATAAAGGGAACACTTAAACAACACAATGTAACTCCAAGTCAATAGACTAATTCCTTKGATAAACACTTAAGGTGACTGCATGATAATATTGTTTTGTCTCACGYATCCGTAGATTCTTGAGAGACGTGATAACTAAGTCTGCATTGCAGTCTGTCATTGGGCCAGTTTCATCAAAAAGCGAGTCCTTCATTATGATCCGGGAATAATCATCCTCTGAGAAGTCAAATGACCTACTTTGGCCCCCCATTTGAGAGTCTGCTATTTCAGCCATAATGTCAAAAGACATTATGAGAATATCTGAGAATATCTGAGGGGCTTTTATATAATTCCAAATGAATTAATAATAATAATTGCRTTGTTTAGAAAGTAACAATATTTTGGAGATTTCGTTTTCATTAAACCTAGAATGAGCGACAAAAAGGAATGCAATGTGCAATGTCATGCAATAAAATGCAAATTAATTACTTAAAAWTCATACAATGTGATTTTCTGGATTTTTGTTTTAGATTCCGTSTCTCACAGTTGAAGTGTACCTATGATAAAAATTACAGACCTCTACATGCTTTGTAAGTAGGAAAACCTGCAAAATCYGCAGTGTATCAAATTCTTGTTCTCCCTACTGTATATATATATAAATATATATATAAAAAATATAAAAAAAAATAAAAATTATTCTCTGAACATTAACATTGTGTGTTCACTTGTTTTGTACTGTTCTGTAGTTTCGACCCAATGATTCGTCTGACAAACAAAAATATTGCATCCTGTAGGCCCAGGCATGGATCAAAGCTGGCGAGATATTCAATAACGTCATCTTCATAGACGACTCAACTGTGGCCCTTGAGAAATTTGCTCAAAATCACTACAGAAAAAAAGGAAGAAGATGAAGAAGATTAAKGAAAGCATAAAGATGTTGATGAAGAAATACTGTTTTGAGTTAGAAATGTAACACTTTAGAGTACTTAAGCATCGAATACTTTGCAAGTTGAGGGATTTTCACAACAGCAGCCGGGCTATAAAAAGTCTATTGTCCTGCTAATAGGAAACATTTGCATGATGGGATACATTCTTATTGAAACCACAATGTCACACATAATTTGTATCTACATTTCCAATTACTTTTAGAGTTTGGGAATTACAAATGTGCGCTTTCTTTTTAGTTACATTGTTTATTTTGAACGTGCAGACTTTTTTTCTGTAAATTATTGTTTCATGTAGGATGCTACATTTTTGACCAGTTGCAATTGTAAGTAGGCCTAATAAAATAKATCCTATTTCTATTAGGCTGTTAAGCCTCAWAGCTTACCTCAGCCAGTTAAGTTATTTTATATTGGTTCTAGGCTCCGAATAAATAGACTCCAATTAAGACCTCTTGTTGTTTGTAAAGTCAAATTAAAATGAAYATTATTGTTGAAATGAATTGTTCGACTGGTGTAGGTTTTCTCCATCTGTTGGTGTGCAACACTTGCATAACAAGTCAGCTATATTTTCAGCACCAGCCACTGTTCACCTCCTATTGATTGTGCTGTGGTTTCCGCCAGTTGTTTTTTAAATTGAACCTTTATTTAACTAGGCAAGTCAGGTAAGAACAAATTCTTATTTACAATGACGGCCTACCCCGGCCAAACCCGGATGACGCTGGGCCAATTGTGCGCCGCCCTATGGGACTCCCAATCACGGTCGGATGTGATACAGCCTYAATTCAAACCAGGGACTACAGTAAAGCCTCTTGCATCGAGATGCAGTGCCTTAGACCTCTGCGCCACTCGGGAGCCATGACCAATATATATATTTTTCAGAAAATTAAGCGTGTGTAGGTAGATACGTGTGTAGGTAGATGTGGAAAGATACATACAAATGATTTGTTGCAAGTTGTGGGGGCGTGGCTCGAATTTTGAGGGTTTGAAACCTGCTCCCTGCTTGTTTCATTACATTATTATGCCGGTGTCAGAGCAAATAGCCTGGATTGTTATTCCCATCTCGTTCCTCTCTCTCTTCCACGCGTCATTATCCGCCTGAGTGGTTCGCATGTGGCCGTGCTGGCAGGGTGTACTGTTTTTTATTCTGTATATATGAATTACAAATCAGCCTTTACTTAAATCATGTTTTTCTAATCTATTGGCATAGTTACAATGTGTAATCATTGATGTCCCAGGAGCAGGAGTGCTAAACACTGATTAATGAGTTTGAAACACCTGGTATTGGAAATACTGAAAAAATATTTAAATCTAATAATTTTCGTAAATGAACTTATGACAAAAAAATAGCACAATCGTTTGTCTCTCCATTACACCTCTCAATTGTAAATGTTTTGCTTGACTCGTTATGAGTTATAACTAGTTTATTTGCTCTGCGTAATGTTTTGTTAGCCATCTTTGTGGAAGAAAGTCCCCAGGGATGGGTGGCCCGCGTCAAATTCGTCATTGGAACCACTCGATATCATTGGTCATATAAAAACTTGGGACCCAAATGTATAATGAGTGCTCTAACTCCCCCTTTTGGTGGTCTGGAGCAATGAAGCCGTGACACTGGATACCTCTAAGTCCTGCGGTGTAAGCTCACAACTTTTAAAGGAGGAACCACTGTACCTCCAACTCCTTTCTCACCCACCCTGAAACCACAAATGGATCGCCAAAAGGTAAGGTCCACTTTCTCAAAAAATGTCACTCTGTTGGTCCAGATTGTCCTTTATCATGTCTGACACCATTCTTCCTCAACACACATCTTCCCACTACACTCACTCTTCTTCTTCCTCGCTGTCCACAATCACATCTATCCGTTCACCACACTCTTGCCACACCTTCATCAGCTACATTGCTTGCAGAGCACTGATGGTGTTTCTCCAAACCCAACTTCTGTTCCTGACCTCTCCATGCTTCCTTCACCTTCTCCACAACATAATTCTTGGAGAGATCCTCTTCTTCTTCTTCTTCTGTGGATTTTTATAATGGTGGTTGGAAACCAACTTTTAGGTGCATTACCGCCACCAACTGGACTGGCGTGGACCAGAACAGTGAAGGTCTAAATCCTACCCAATAATCTAATTTCCCTAAGGAAACAACATTCAAATTAAAAAGTACATCCCCTGAAGACTTCCCCAGCAGTTCACTTAATCCTGGCTCTTCAACCGCATTACTCTCAAATTTAGAAACAATCGCTACCTTTCCCTCACATATTTTGGGCACTGAAATAGAACATGTTCCACTCCATCTCCTCCTGGCAATGATCACACCTCCCAGTCAGATGTTTCCCCACCCATTTAAATGTACTATTGAGCCTTGTGTGTCAAAGTCTCAGCTTTTCCTCCCTTTTCTCTCAGCCCGAGGACCCCTCTGCCCCCACCTTTTCCTGGATCTTATACAGGTGTCTTCCCTTTCTATCCCTGTTCCACAACTCTTGCCACTTATTTTTAACTACTGTTCTTATTAACGCCTTAGCTTCTGCTTTACTGATTGACAATTCCATCTCAACATTAGGATGTTTAGAGCCTTCTTGGAGATAACATCCACCTCCTCATTCCCCTTAGATCCATCTGTGAATATATAATGAAAGCATAGTATTGTGTTCTTAAATGTTCACAACTGAATCTACTCCTTCTCTTACCCTCTCAAGCACCCAAACAACCCCATCTCTCTCGCCATGCAGTTGTCTATCCACCCAAAGCTTGTATTCAGATTTCGTTCATGTTCCAGCAGTCTAGGACCTCCCAATATCAGGTCTCACCTGAGAGAATACATTGTCAATCATAATGGAAGAACAACAAAGGACTAATGACACTTCCCTGGTGGGTACCATTATCTACCTCATAGATTTCTGACATAGAGCTCCCCAACCTCATTTGTATTGATCGTCCAAAAAGAAAATCCTTTATCCAGCTAAAAACCTTTCCTCCAGCCCCCATGTTTTCCAGTTTGATAAGTAGGCCTTCCTTCCACTTCATATCATAAACCTTCTCTGCATCAAAGAAAACCYCTACCACCACCTTCTTKTTTGCCCGTGTCTTCCGTATGACTGACTCAAGGCACAGTACAGGATCCATCGTTCCCCTGCCTTTCCTGAACCCACTTTGATCTGGTGAAATTAGTCCTCTGCTCTCCAGAAAGTACGTTAGCCTTTCCGTTATCATTCTCTCCATAYGTTTACATAAATGAGATGTCAACGCTATCGGTTAATAGCMTGAAGGACTWGTAGGGTCTTTACCTGGTCTCCGTATTGGCACCACTACCSCCTGCTTCCAACTTCCAGGKAGTTTTCCTTTCTGCCACARCTTATTGTAAAGGCTTGATACTTTCCCCATTGCAGTGTCACTGAGATGAGCCATCATGATGTAACACATCTCATCCTTCGCAGGAGATGTTATCCCAGCTTTAGCTTATGCTCTCTTCATCTCAYCCAACGTAAAAAGGCCATTCAATGTATCCCCCACCATCTATCTCTGATCCAGGACCCCTGGATGTTCTCATCTGACCCTCTCTCTCCCACGCTGCCCCTCTTCTGTCAGATTATTTGAYCTGTGCACCTTTASAAATTCCTGGGCTATAACGACACAGGTCGAGACCCAGATGCAGACACATGTCTGATATTTATTGAACAACAAGGGTCAGGCAAGAGGCAGGTCGAAGACAGGCAAAAGTTCATAAACCAGGTCAGAGTTCCAAACGGTACAGGGTGGCAGGCAGGCTCGAGGTCAGTGCAGGCTGAATGGTCAGGAAGGCGGGCTTAGTGTCCGGGCAGGCAAGAGGTCAAAACCAGGAGGACTAGAAAAACAGAGACTAGGAAAAAAACAGGAGCTCGGAAACCACGCTGGTACGCTTGACAAGACAAAACGAACTGGCAACAGACAAACAGAGAACACAGGAATAAATACACTGGGAATTATGGGGAAGATGGGTGACACCTGGAGGGGGGTGGAGACCGTCAAAAAGACACGTGAAACAGATCATGGTGTGACATGGGCTAACTCTCCCCACTTTTCAGCACAGGGAGATCCGAATCTCTTCTGACCCCACTCATCCTCTTAATCATCCCCCACAGGAGTGGTCCTGCCTATGCGACCACAGAACTTGCACCAATACTCCCTCTTAGCTGTCCTAATGATCCTCCTTACTACTGCTTGTGCTTGTTTATACTGTATCAGGTGCTGGTAATTATGGGACCTTTTCAACATTCTGAAAGCCCTGTTCCTTCTCTTCAATGCTTCTCTACACTTTTCACTCCAGCAGAGGACTGCGTTACTCTTTCTCCCCCTGTACCCATAGCAATCACCTGCCTTGCGGCCCCTACTATTGCTCCTCTTACTCCGTCATTGACTGTTTCTGTATCTGAACTGAGATCTACCTGAGACAGCTCCTGTTCACTCAACTCCTGAAACTGATCCCACTCCGCTTTCCCAAATATCCATCTCCTCAATTAATTTCTTACTGATTCTTCCTCCCTCAATCCTATAGTACACATGACAGGACAGTGATCACCTCCCAACTACATCTGCCTGCCATTGAACTTGAGATTATAGTAAGATCCAGAGCAGATTCAATTCCAGTTAGTGGGTCAATCCTGGTTCCCCGGCCGTCATTAAGACTCGGAAGGCCTTTCGCATCCAGTAGTTCATCCAACACTTGTCCATTTACATCAGTCCGTAACCCTTCCCAGAGCGCACTATGAGCATTAAAATCCCCACACCACATTACCCGTCTCCTATCTTGACCTTCTACATTCCCAAGGGCCAACAACTCTAGTGTCTTACACGGGTTGTAAAAGTTCACTATTACCATAATCCCCCCTCCCAACCACACCTCCCACTGTAAGGTTCTGTATTTATTTTCTTAGTCAACCTTGTGTTCTGTTTCGTTGTGTTCTTGAACGTAGCCCTGTTTCTTTGTGTTCTTGAACGTAGCCCTGTCTTTCATTTTTGTTCATTGATTTCACCTGTGTTAGTTACTCACCTGGTCTCATCAGCTCCTTATTTAGTTCAGTTCATTCTGTTTGTGGCTTTGTGAGGTATTGTTCGTTTTGACTCTACTAAGCCTTTTCCTAGCTTGTTTGTGAGAACCAGTTATAGCCTTCAATCCTAGTTTTGATTCACCTGCCTGTTTGCCTTTACCTGTGTATGACCATTGCCTGCCTGTGACCACGATTCCTACCTTCTGCGAAGGTGAAATAAACACCTGCCGCGCTCTGCATGTGAATCTACACCCATTTCTCCCTGAGTATTCATTACACACACTACGTACTCCTGTTCAACTTCCTTTCCCACACACCTATATGGGATCCCCTGGATTATTAAGTTGACACATCCTCCTCCTCCCCCTGCCACCCTATCTCTACAGACTGCAACATAACCTTGTAATGTAAAATCTAGAGTAGGTTATAGCCATGTCTCCTGGAGAGAAATCACATCAGGCTTGACTGGTAACTCCTCAATAAACTGTTTGAACTCTTGCCCATTAGCCATCAAACTTCTGGCATTGCATTGATTGAATAACACCATAATGAAAAGTAACCAGAGAAGAGCTACCTTACTCTTACTATACCTCCACCTTTTCACTCCACCACTACACTCCATTTCGTCCACTCAACTCCGCCCACTACTTTCTATGCATCTCTGCTCCAGTCACAGCCCAGTATTGCTCAACCACCTCCACCCAAACCTTGACGCCAGCTTGAATAATGCAATTTCATATTATCTTGTATGGAGTTGAGCGTGTTTGCTAGTGAGGTAGCTCGTTGCTTTGTGCCCACGTCTCAGACCGATAGCGACCAACGAAAAATCTTCCTGATTCGAGTTCATGCAGTCTTTCCATGGAGAGATCTGTGTGAGCAGCAGCATTTTAAAGGTTGAGGCTGATTGTCCAGCAGCGTTGCAGTTCTTGACACAAAATCCACATCTCACTTGTTCAAGGCTTAAAAATCCATCTTTAACCTGTGTCCTCCCCTTTAATCTTCACTGAATTGAAGTGGATTTAACAGCGACATCAATAAGGGATCATAGTTTCACTTGGATTCACCTGTCGTTCTATGTCATGGAAAAGCAGGTGTTCTTAATATTTTGTATACTCGTGTGTATAATTGTGTCTGTTGCTTAGTGTTCATGGTATTGGGTGGCAGGTAG
>NW_019942908.1:107677-221277 GCF_002910315.2 Salvelinus sp. IW2-2015 | reverse complement strand
CAATACATGATCCTTGTCTGGACTAATTCTTAATCTTATTGAGGTCATCCTGTACATTTTCCCATGCAGTCCTGTGATCTCAAGATACCTCACTGCCTGCTCCACTATGATCTGTATCTTCTTAGTCTTTGAATGTATTTCTTCTGTGCAATTGATTGGTTCTGTCACAAATGTAACAGCCTTTCTCATATTTACTACCACTGTGTTCTCCCCCATTCTGCTCCCTACTTCACGCCCAACCTGCATCCCAATTTGCCCTGGAATACCTGCTGTTTTGGGTGCCTCGATTGTTTCTGCGTGAACTACCTTCACTGCTTCTGCATACAAGATTTTTCACACACTCCTCACCTCCTGCTGTCACGTTCTGACCATAGTTCTTGTGTGTTTTTCTTGTTTTAGTGTTTGGTCAGGACGTGAGCTGGGTGGGCATTCTAGTTGTGTGTCTAGTTTGTCTGTTTCTATGTTTGGCCTAATATGGTTCTCAATCAGAGGCAGGTGTTTTGTGTTGTCTCTGATTGGAACCATATTTAGGTGGCTTGTTTTGTGTTTGGTGTTTTGTGTTGGTGTTGTTCCTGTCTTGTGTTGTCTCTGCACCAGATAGACTGTAGCGGTTTTGCCACATTTGTTATTTTGATATTTGTAAGTGTTCACATTTTAGTCTATTAAACATGTGAGCACTGGCACGCTGCGTGTTGGTCCGATCCCTGCTACCACTCTCCTCTTCTCGTGAAAGAGGAGGAAGGCTGCCGTTCACCTGCACTACACGCTGTTTTCATCACTGAACAACATTAACCGGGCCCGTCTTCCACATTCCCTATATGTATGTTCTCCTCCTACCTCTTCCACTCTTCATCATCTTGAGGAGCTCTTTACCCATGTTAACAATTTCTAGAGACTCCGCATTAATCCCTTCACCCACTTCCGTCCAGTTTGATCCGGCAGGCTACTATCAACCAAACGTTTTACATACCTTCTTGAGTTTGATAGCCTTCTCATACTGTTTAATCTGAAACACACCACCACCCAACTTACATCACAAAGAATTTAGCAGACACAACCTCTCCTACCTTACTCTCCAAATCCACTAGTCAACGCGATCAGACTCACCGCCGTGACTCCACCGTGTCCTGAAATTTCACACACCTGAACTCCACTTCTCTCATCAACAACACTGCGAACCAACCTCCTCTCTATCACTACTATCTTGGAAATTCTTAAAACAGTGACACTCAAAGTCAATCTAAGTGAATCATGTTTATTGTCAGCACACTGAGAGATTCCAAACAAACTCATGACCGTAGTTCGTGTCAATCGGAGACTCTCTCTGGGCATTCCCAGCATTTGTCTATATAAGGCTATACACAGACACGTTATATTGCATGATTTAGCATAATTAATTAATCATTACAGTTTTAGTTTCATTCATGTGACCGACCAAATACTGGTTCATAACAATGGGACAGACAATACTACACAGGCTTCTACTCTCTAAGCTGAGACTTGAAACGGAGATATCTTTCGTTCTCGTTTTCAAAACAAGGTCTGGGCGTACTGCCAAATTGCAGCTATCTGATAGTGAGATTCTTTCAGTCGCCACATGCATGAACACAGAAATTGAGTTTTATACCCTACACATATAGAACAGAATTAGTTAAAGAAAAAGGACAAGTATTAAAACTTCCATTCCACTACTCTCCTGAGGAGATGCAAAGGCTCCTCAGGCTTCCTCTTCTTCTTAACTTTACTCTTACTATACTCCACCTTTTTCACTCACCACTTCACATCCTTTCGTCCACTCAACTCCGAACCCACTACCTTTCTATGCATCTCTGCTCCAGTCACAGCCCAGTATTGCTCAACCACCTCCACCCAAACCTTGACGCCAGCTTGAATAATGCAATTTCATATTATCTTGTATGGAGTTGAGCGTGTTTGCTAGTGAGTAGCTCGTTGCTTGTGCCCACGTCTCAGACGATAGCGACCAGAAAAAATCTTCCTGATTCGAGTTCATGCAGTCTTTCCTTGGAGAGATCTGTGTGACAGCAGCATTTTAAAGTTGAGGCTGATTGTCCAGCAGCGTTGCAGTCTTGACACAATCCACAAAATCTACACTTGTCGTCAAGAGCGCTTAAAAACCATCTTAACCTCTGCTCCTCTCTCTACCTAGCGGTTAAGAGCATTGGGCAGGTAACCAAAAGGTTGGTGGTTTGAATCTCTGAGCTGACTAGGTGAAATAATCTTTTGATGTGCCCTTGAATAAGGCACTTAACCCTAATTGCTCTAGGGTTGCCCTCAGTAATGGCTGATCCCTGACTAAGTGTACCATATACAAAAAAAACATTTTACAATTCACATGTGCATAATACACACTTTTACATATGTGYAATAAGACAAATGTAAACACCCACCAAATGATTTAATATTGTAAATACTGGACTACTGGACTGTTGGACTTACACTGTGAGAAGAGGGGCTCCAATGTGCAGGACTACTACTCTGTTCCTGACTCTGTTCCTGAGGTCAGCTCCCTCCCTCCTCTCCTGTGTCTCTGATCAGACACACTTGGACTTTGTAGACCATAAATACAGTACATGAAACTCAGCATCTCCTCTACATCTTAAGAATACAATATCCAAACGATCTGAAGTAAGGAAGTCTGTTTTGGAAGATTTGAACCTTTTTGTAGATAGATGGTTTCATGGTTCTCCATGAGATACTCAATAAAAATGAGTAAAAATGCAGAAAGGAACACATGGGATAATGACTGAATATGATCTTACAGCTTTGAGTTATAAGACATAGATATTGTTGTTCAGCTCTACTACACACTGTGTCATTGTACTGGATCACTGTCTCTTCCCCCCAGCACCTGCAGTAGGTCCCAGCTGTAGCAGTACAGTCACTGTGCAGTCTGACTGAGGGAGGTTTTTGTACGGCTCTGTATCACTGTGTGAACACATAACCACTGTGGTAACTCTGACAGTAGTAATCTCCTGCATCTTCAGCCTGGACTCCATTGATGGTCAGAGTGAAGTCACTCCCAGATCCACTACCACTGAATCTAGATGGAGTCCCAGTGAACTTGTTGTTTATCCGATAAATGACGAGTTTAGGAGCTCCTCCAGGTTTCTGTTGATACCAGGCCATCCTCTGTCCAAAGCGGTCACTGTACACAGCACTGCTGGACTTACAGTTGAGACTGACTGAATGACCCACTGAAACAGTTTCCACTGCAGGAGTCTGAGTCACAGTGTACTGGCCTCTGGCCTCTGAAACAGAGATGGTATGTATCATTAACAATCCATCTCTCATACATTTCTCCAATACATCATATTAACATCAACTGTAATGAGAATTTATATATTATTGTTAAGGTCCAGGTCATTTTTTGTCAAATATTTTACCTTGGAGACAGAGGGCAAATATCCAGATGAAGATGGTGATAAAAGTCATGGTTGTTGTGGGCTCTGTTGTCATGAAGGACAGCTCTCAGTCATGAAGTGTTAAACTCACAGGGATATAAACACTACCAGACCACTGAAGCATGTGCTGTCTATGCAAAGTGTCCTTACTATGCAAACATACTTTTTGGTGCCACATGGATACTGTAGTTGAAGGGATCTGTGTGAACAGCAGCATTTTAATGGTTGAGGCTGATTGTCCAGCCAGTCATGGCCTTGATTGGTAAACAAGCCTCATCTGGGCTCAATCATAGGCTGGGAAGGTTCTGGAAGGTTCTAGCCGGGTGTGGCAGGTGAGAGGTTATAAGTTGACAGAACCTTAGATCGTTTAAGTGGGTTATAATCATGTTATGTTATCTCAAAACAAAGTGTCTTATATGTAATTATAAACTGGGGGGTTCGAGCCCTGAACGATGATTGGCTGACAGCTGTGGTCTATGAGACCGTATACCATGGGTAAAAAAAAAACACTTACTTTTACTGCTCTAATTATTTTTGTAACCAATTTATTATAACAGAAACAAAGGACCTCAGTGGTTTGTGAAAGATGTCAAATATACCAGGCTAAGGGTTGTGTCCAGACACTCCGCGTTGAGTCCTGCTTAAGTTCAGCATTTGGCCATGGTATATTGGCCATATACAACACCTCCTCTGGCTTTTTCACTTAAATAGTCTTCCTGGACAGTCAGATTTTATTAATAAATGTTGTGTGATGTAGAAACATGATAACTATTTAATCCCTGACATGGTGTCTGATTGAAGTGCTGAATGCGGACTGATATATTGATTGTAGACATCTACAAATGGAGCATATTGTTATTACTGTGTTATTAGATCAGACAGTATCTGCTCTAATTCTCCCCCGAGTGGTCAGGGTCAGTAACTGCAGTCTTAGTGTGTACGGTTTTCCTTGAGTTACTCAACAGAGTTAACATGTAGTTAATGGTCAGGAGAAACATTTAGTGATCAGTTATGATCTAAGGTCTTCTAGACACAGCTCTAGTTTGACTCTATTGTTGTTCAGCTCTCCTACACACTGTGTCATTGTACTGGATCATCTCCTCCCCTCAGCACCTGCAGTAGGTCCCAGCTGTAGCAGTACAGTCACTGTGCAGTCTGACTGAGGGACGTTTTGTGGTTGTTGTGGTTCTGTTGTCATGAAGGACAGCTCTCAGTCATGAAGTGTTAAACTCACAGGGATATAAACACTCCCAGACCACTGAAGCATGTTCTGTCTATGCAGAGCATCATCACTATGCAAATAATCTTCTGGTCTTCTCCCCATCCACCATTATTCAGTAAACTTAGACCACTAAGGATCCATCAGATTAGAACTGAGAGTCCGTTACAACCTGATGATCTTACTCCCACAATTGTCACCAAATAATCATAGAAGTCCTATTAATATGTAAATAAATTAAGCAAATAAAAATATTATAAATACAATGCTATTATTGGTTCAAGTGCCATAACATATGGTCACTATCAATGTTGTTTACCAAGACTAAACCATAATTAAAAATAAAGACAATTTGAAGAAAAAACTTATATTAATGTATCTAAAGAACATATATGACTTTGTCTGTTGATTGGTGTTATAGTGTTATGTTAATATGGTATGGGAACATATTGATATTTATGGAAAAGAGGAATACTAATTTGTCCTGTTTTGTCCCCTGCAGGCAAAGTAGTGTTAGTGCAGTGAACTGTGTGGACTGAATGCTGGACTACTGGACTATTGGACTGACACTGAGAGAAGAGGGTCTCCACTGTGCAGGACTGCTACTCTGTTACTGACTGAGTTCTGCTCTCTCCCTCCCTCCTCTCCTCTGTCTCTGACCAGACACACCATCATTACGATACATGAAACCCAGTATGTTCTCTTTATATTAAGATTTCATTGTATTTATTTATCCTTTATTTAACATGAAAATTCCCATTGAGATTTACATATTGTTCAATTGAGCCCTGGTCAAGAGAGCAGCATCCATACAGTATACACATGAGACACAACACTACATAAAACATGAATGGAAGTTAAAACATTAAAAGAGCAGGTTTAAAAACGTGCAATCTGTGGTCAGCAGTCCTCCAATCCGGGATTTTAAATCATCAATCAGAATAAGATGATGTAATGTTAAGTCCTTTTGCAAGGTGTTCCAATATGATGGGGCAGCAAGGCTAAACGCCCTCTTACCAAACTCAGTTCTTGTGTTGAGAACATTATATAATACAGTTCTGTGATCTCAGACAGTAATGTCCATGACTCTGTAGGGTGAGTAAAGTTCTTAAATATATTGGCAGCTGCCCTAAGATGTCTTCATAGACAAACATGTACCAGTGAGTCTGTGACTTCACAGTTAAGGACGGCCATCCTGCTTACTGATACAAGGTACAGTGATGTGCTAGAGGTATTGTGTTGGTTACTACTGGAACAGCATCATGGTAGAATGTCTAGTGTGTGCAGGTAAGATCCTGGAACATTCCAGAATATTGCCATAGTCCAACAAAGGATAGAAAGTGTCTGCAACCAGGTCTTTTCTTGCTTGAAATGAAAAACAAGACATATTCCTAAAGAAAAAGTCCAGATTAAGTTGCAGATTTTTAGTGAGCTGTTAAATGTACAAAGTCATTGTTGGTATCCTCTGTTTCAGAAGATACCAGATTTGAACCTTTTTGTAGATAGATGGTTTCATGGTTCCTCCATGAGATACTCAATAAAAATGAGTAAAAATGCAGTAAAGAACACATGGGATAATGATTGAATATGATCTAACAGCTTAGAGTTAACAGACAGATATTGTTGTTCAGCTCTACTCCACACTGTGTCATTACTGGATCATCTCCTCCCCTCAGCACCTGCAGTAGGTCCCAGCTGTAGCAGTACAGTCACTGTGCAGTCTGACTGAGGGAGGTTTTTGTACGACTCTGTATCACTGTGTGAACACTGGACCACTGTGGTAACTCTGACAGTAGTAATCTCCTGCATCTTCAGCCTGGACTCCACTGATGGTCAGAGTGAAGTCACTATGGATCCACTGCCACTGAATCTAGATGGAGTCCCAGACTGAAGTGTTGTAGCCGTATAATTAGGAGTTTAGGAGCTCCTCCAGGTTTCTGGTGGTACCAGGCCATACAGGTGTAATCACAGAACAAGCATCTGCTACATTTGCACTGGTTAAACAGTTAATAATAATGGCAGTCCTTGGGAGAACAGTTTTCACTGCAGGAGTCTGAGTCACAGTGACCTGTCCTCTGGATTCTGAAACAGAACATATAAGAATATTGTATTTCAAACATGTTTTGTCTGAATTTTTAAGGCAGAGTTAATATTTAGATTACATACTTCGATAACAAAGTTATTTTGGAGCATTAAATTCAAAAATCTTACCCTGAATTAAGAAAGTAAGTATCCACACAAAGCTCATGATGAAAGTCATCGTTGAAGTTCTGTTGTCATGAAGGACAGCTCTCAGTCATGAAGTGTTAAACTCACAGGACTATAACACTCCCAGACCACTGAAGCATGCGCTGCCAATGCAAATTGGCTTATTGTAACGGCTGTCTAATTCCTCCTCCTCGGATGAGGAGAAGGAGTAAGGGTCGGACCAAAACGCAGCGTTGAATGAAGACATAATGAACTTATTTACAGACAGACGAAGACGGTAAAACTCTTAAACAAACTACAAACAACAAATGACGCAGACCACCTGAACATAAGAACTTACATATACCAAAGAACGCACGAACAGGTACAGACTAACAACAAACGAACGAACAAACGAAACAGTCGTGTGGTGCAACAGACACAGACACAGGAACAATCACCCACAAACAAACAGTGAGAACAGCCTACCTTAATATGGTTCTCAATCAGAGGAAACGTCAAACACCTGCCTCGAATTGAGAACCATATCAGGCAACACATTTAACCCAACATAGAAACACATAACATAGAATGCCCACCCCAACTCACGCCCTGACCAACTAAACACATACAAAAACAAGGAAAACAGGTCAGGAACGTGACAGAACCCCCCCTCAAGGTGCGAACTCCGGGCGCACCACCTAAAGTCTAGGGAGGGTCTGGTGGGCATCTGTCCACGGTGGCGGCTCCGGCTCCGGACGTGGTCCCCACCCCACCATAGTCAAACCCGCTTCTGTATTTTCCTCCCAATGGCACCCTCCAAATTAAACCACTGGATTAAGGGGCAGCACCGGACTAAGGGCAGCACCGACCGAGGGCAACCGGACTGAGGGGCACACCGGACTGAGGGGCAACAACCGGACTGAGGGGAGCTCCGGACTGAGGGGCAGCTCCGGACTGAGGGGCAGCTCCGGACTGAGGGGCTGCTCATGGCTGGCTGACGGCTCTGGCTGCTCATGGCTGGGCTGACGGCTCTGGCTGCTCATGGCTGGCTGACGGCTCTGGCTGCTCATGGCTGGCTGACGGCTCTAGCTGCTCATGGCTGGCTGACGGCTCTGGCTGCTCATGGCTGGCGGACGGCTCTGGCTGCTCATGGCTGGCGGACGGCTCTGGCTGCTCATGGCTGGCGACGGCTTCTGGCTGCTCATGGCTGGCGAAGGCTCTGGCTGCTCATGGCTGGCGGAAGGCTCTGGCTGCTCATGGCTGGCGGAAGGCTCTGCTGCTCATGGCTGGCGGAAGGCTCTGGCTGCTCAATGGCTGGCGAAGGCTCTGGCTGCTCATGGCTGGCGGAAGGCTCTGGCTGCTCATGGCTGGCGGAAGGCTCTGGCTGCTCCTGTATGGCGGAAGGGCTCTGGCTGCTCCTGTCTGGCGGAAGGCCCTGGCTGCTCCTGTCTGGCGGAAGGCTCTAGCTGCTCTGTCTGGCGGAAGGCTCTAGCGGCTCCTGTCTGGCGGACGGCTCTAGCGGCTCCTGTCTGGCGGACGGCTCTAGCGGCTCCTGTCTGGCAGACGGCTCTGAAGGCTCAGGACAGACGGGCGGCTTTGAAGGCTCAGTACAGACGGGCGGCTTTGAAGGCTCAGTAAGACGGGCGGCCTTTTGCAGGCTCAGTACAGACGGGCGGCTTTGCAGGCTCAGTACAGACGGGCGGCTTTTGCAGGCTCAGTACAGACGGGCGGCTTTGAAGGCTCAGGACAGACGGGCAGTTCAGGCGGCGCTTGGCAGACGGACAGCTCAGATGGCGTTGGGCAGACGGACAGTTCAGGCGCCACTGGGCAGACGGACAGCTCAGACGGCGTTGGGCCAGACGGGCAGTTCAGGCGCCGCTGGGCAAGACGGCAGACTCTGGCCGGCTGAGGCGCACTGTAGGCCTGGTGCGTGGTGCCGGAACTGGAGGTACCGGGGCTAAGGACACGCACCTTCAGGCTAGTGCGGGGAGCAGCAACAGGACGCACAGGACTCTGGAGGTGCAACAGGAGGCTTGGTGCGTGGTACCGGAACTGGAGGTACTGGGCTGGAGACACGCCCACAGGGCTAGTGTGTGGAGGAGGAACAGGGCTCTGGAGACGCACAGGAGGCTTGGTGCGTGGTGCCGGAACTGGTGGTACCGGGCTGAAGACACGCACATAGGGTTAGTGCGTGGAGGAGGAACAGGGCTCCTGAGACGCACAGGAGGCTTGGTGCGTGTGCCGGCACTGGTGGTACTGGGCTGGGGCGGGGACGTGGCGCCGGATATACCGGACCATGCAGGCGTACTGGCTCCCTTGAGCACTGAGCCTGCCCAACCTTACCTGGTTGTATGCTCCCCGTAGCCCGACCAGTGTGGGGAAGTGGAATAACCCGCACTGGGCTGTGTAGGCGAACCAGGGACACCATGCGTAAGGCTGGTGCCATGTATGCCGGCCCGAGGAGAACGCACTGGAGACCAGACGCGTTGAGCCGGCTTCATGACACCTGGTCAATACTCAATCTAGCCCTGCCAGTGCGGGGAGGTGGAATAACCCGCACCGGGCTATGCACACGTACAGGAGACACCATGCGCTCTACCGCATGACACGGTGCCTGCCCGTACTTTCGCTCTCCATGGTAAGCTCGGGGAGTTGGCGCAGGTCTCCCTACCTGACTTCGCCACACTCCCTTTTAGCCTCCCCCCCCAAGAATTTTTTGGCTTGACTCTCCGGCTTCCAGCCTCGCTTACGTGCTGCCTCCACATACCACCGCTCCTGGGCTTTAGCTGCCTCCTTCTCCTCCGAGAGGCGGCGATTCTCTCCAACCTTAGCCCAGGGTCCTTTTCCTCCAAAATTTCCTCCCATGTCCAGGAGTCCTGTGTAATGGCCGCTGCTGTCGCTGCTGCCCGTTACCCCGCTGATGATCCTTTGTTGGTGGGTGATTCTGTAACGGTCGTCTTGATGAGAATGAGCGGACCAAGGCACAGCGGGTGAATGAAGACATAATGAATTTATTACAGACAGACGAAGACGGTAAAAACTTCTTAAACAAACTACAAAACAACAAATGAAGCAGACCGACCTGAACATAAGAACTTACATATACACGAAGAACGCACGAACAGGTAACAGACTACAACAAAACGAACGAACAAACGAAACAGTCCCGTGTGGTGCAACAGACACAGACACAGGAACAATACCCCACAACAAACAGTGAGAACAGCCTACCTTAATATGGTCTCAATCAGAGGAAACGTCAAACACCTGCCTCGAATTGAGAACCATATCAGGCAACACATTTAACCCAACATAGAAACACAATAACATAGAATGCCCACCCCAACTCACGCCCTGACCAACTAAACACATACAAAACAAGGAAAACCAGGTCAGGAACGTGAACACTTATATACTGTATGTAAATAGTTTTCCTGGACAGTCAGACTTTATTAGTAAATATTGTGTGATGTAGAAACATGATAGCTATGTATAATTGACATGGTTTTTGATTTAAGTGCTATAAGTGCTTTAATTACAGACATCTACAAATTAAGCATATTGTTATTACTGGTGTTATTAGACCAGATGGTATCTGCGTTGTGTCTCCCTCGAGTGGTCAGGGTCAGTGACTGCAGTCTGTGTGTGGACTGTGTGAAGCTGCTGACTGACTCCTATCTGAAGGGGAGATTCCAGAGCTCTGACGTCTCCAGTCTCCTGCTTCACCTGCTGCTCTCTGGAACTACCACAGTGGTGTGACGGAGGATGTATGGGTAATGTTTGGTGGCTTTATTGTATGTGCTTGAATCATGTTGATTAAATTCTAGCTATTCAAAACACAAGTCATCTTTAGGGGTTTGGATCATTGCACATCATCTATATTCAGATTGTGTTGATGGTTTCCTTGAGTTACTCAACAGAGTCAACATGTAGTTAATAGTTAGGAGAAACATTTAGTGATCAGTTATGATGTAAGGTCTTCTAGACATTGTTCTGGTTTGACTCTATTGTTGTTTCAGCTCTACTACAGCACTGTGTCATTGTACTGGATCATCTCCTCCCCTCAGCACCTGCAGTAGGTCCCAGCTGTAGCAGTACAGTCACTGTGCAGTCTGACTGAGGGAGGTTTTAGTACAGCTCTGTATTACTGGGTGAACTCTGGACCACTGTGTTCACTCTGACAGTAGTAATCTCCTGCATCTTCAGCCTGGACTCCACTGATGGTCAGAGTGAAGTCACTCCCAGATCCACTGCCACTGAATCTAGATGGAGTCCCAGACTGAAGTCTGTTTGAAGAGTGCATCAGGAGTTTAGGAGCTCCTCCAGGTTTCTGTTGGTACCAGGCCATACAGTAATAATWCCCAGTACAACCAAAAGATACAGTCACACTGGTTTTGCAGTTTATKATAACTGTCTGTTCTGGGAGAACAGTTTTCATTGTAGGAGTCTGAGTCACAGTGACCTGTCCTCTGGATTCTGAAAAAAATATACATTTAAGAATGTTTTGAAACGTGTTTGTTTTATTTACATTTTCATGAATCTCAATCTGTCGAGGCAATATAGATTTAATATTTCGATAAGATTTTTTTTTCTTCATGATATTCAATAGTCTTACCCTGAATTAAAAACATCAATAACCACAAGAAGCTCATGATCAAAGTCATTGTCGAAGTTCTGTTGTCATGAAGGACAGCTCTCAGTCATGAAGTGTTAACTCACAGGGCTATAAACACTCCCAGAGCACTGAAGCATGTGCTACCAATGCAAATAGTCTTCCTGGTAAGGACCCACATTCATAACTGTTTAATATGACACACATTATACAGATACAGATTGTTATTAAATTATATTATCATATTTTAAATACCTCATTATGTAAATCAGTGATCCAAGATGAATTAATTATCGCCGTTCTTTACTCAGATGTACTCAGAACTCAGGACTATTAGTCCCTATTGTATTATACTAGTACTTCAGTACTATCAGTCCCTATTGTATTATACTAGTACCTCAGTACTATTAGGGTGGTATTGAGAGTGCTCTGCGAATGAAGGTTCTCAATATTGTGTGAAGGAGGTTTTAGTACGGAGACTTCACCAGAATGAATCACTGTGATACAGTTTTGGAAGCGGAACAAAACTGATGCTGAAAAGTAATTCCAAGTTTGTCTTTTTTCTCTCATTAAACACAGTTAAATCATGCTATTGAACAATGTTATGAGATGTTATCATCTTCTCCAGAAAAAAAATATTTTTAGAGATTTTTGTGGACAGATCGGTGGATTGGTAGAGGGCAGAGTCCCCGAAGTGAGAGAATTGTTCACATACCACCATGTTTATTTGGCAATAAAACCATAAGCATTCTAACATGTGATTAAAAAGAGCACATTTTGATATACTGTATTGAATATCACCTCATTGTTCTGTTGAGATTTAGCAACGACTATTTATGTAATATAAGCAACACTTTGTATTGCATTCATAGTAAATGTTAACACTGACATGGTTTGAAGGTGAACCTCATCTATAGTTCTGAATTGTATTTTGAGGTCATTTTGGGCTTGTATCTCAGAGTTGATTTGACATAAATGGATATGAAGATTTCATGTCAGATTTAAAATTGTGAATATTAAATGATACTGTATCCAGACTATATGAAAGTGATTCTTTGTCTTGGACTAGTCTTCATCTGTGTCCAGGGAACCCCCTCCCAGTGTTCTGTTGCTCTTGATGTGCTAAACTGTAGAGCATGAATGTAACATACATTTATCTCCACTCCTCTCCTAATGTTATAGAGTAGTAGTAGTAACTGACCCTCTCCTCTCCTAATGTTATAGAGTAGTAGTGGTAGCCGTGCCCTCTCCTCTCCTATGTTATAGAGTAGGTAGTAGTAAACTGACCCTCTCTCTCCTAATGTTTATAGAGTTAGTAGTAGTGAAGCTGACCCTCTACTCTCCTAAGTTGAGAGTGTTATGCGCGAGTAAGTAGTCAGTAACTGACCCTCTCCTCTCCTAATGTATAGAGTAGTAGTAGTAACTGACCCTCTCCTCTCCTAATGTTATAGAGTAGTAGTAGTAACTGACCCTCTCCTCTCCTAATGTTATAGGAGTAGTAGTAGTAGCTGACCCTCTCTCTCCTAATGTTATAGAGTAGTAGTGTAGTGAACTGACCCTCTCTCTCCTAATGTTATAGAGTAGTAGTAGTACTGACCTCTCCTCTCCTAATGTTATATGAGTAGTAGTAGTAACTGACCCTCTCCTCCTCCTAATGTTATAGAGTAGTAGTAGTAACTGACCCTCTCCTCTCCTAATGTTTATAGAGTAGTATTGAGCTGACCCTTCCTCTCCTAATGTTATAGAGTAGTAGTGGTAGCTGACCCTCTCCTCTCTAATGTTATAGAGTAGTAGTAGTAACTGACCCTCTCCTCTCCTAATGTTATAAGATGTAGTAGTGGTAGCTGACCCTCCTCCTAATGTTATAGAGTAGTAAGTGGTAGCTGATGCCTCTCCTCTCCTAATGTTATAGAGTAGTAGTAGTAACTGACCCTCTCCTCTCCTAATGTTATAGAGTAGTAGTAGTAACTGACCCTCCTCTCTAAGTTAATAGAGTAGTAGTAGTAGCTGACCCTCTCCTCTCCTAATGTTAGTAGAGTAGTAGTGGTAGCTGACCTCTCTCTCCTAATGTTATAGAGTAGTAGTGGGTAGCTGACCCTCTCCTCTCCTAATGTTATAGAGTAGTAGTGGTAGCTGACCGCGCTGCGTCCTCCTCTCCTAATGTTATAGAGTAGTAGTGGTAGCTGACCCTCTCCTCTCCTCCAGCTYCTCCCTCTGTCAGGCCRGCAGTGTCTCTGCTCCCCCCTCCCTCRGAGCAYCACTCTGGCCTGCCWGCTGAGCGGCTACTCCCCCCAGGGGGCGATGGTGAACTGGGAGGTGGACGGGGTGGAGGTGAAGGAGGGGTCCTGACCACCACAYAGGAAGAGAAGGGCGGSCGCCGCAGRAGCACCCTGACCCTGAGCAAGGCACGCTGGGAAGAGGGAGAGGTGTACACCTGCAGGGTCGCCAACAACAACACCAGTGATTCGGGCCGCCTTCCGGAAAAGTCACTGTAGTGTCTAGAAGCCATTGCTGGAGGCTAGAGAGTTCCCACATGGTGTTTGTGTTTTAGTGTTTTAGAGCTGAAGGTTACAGTATAATAGTGAATAATATCAGTAGTGCTGTGTGATAAACTATTTTGAGATTTAGTTGTACATGTCTTCTTGCCTCTGAGTTTAAATAAAGCTTGTTTTGATTGAAATATAACCCCAGGAGTTGATTTAAGTAGGATTCCAGTGATCACTATCTCATGAATAGGCAGCACATTTCATACTAATTTATATCAATCAGCTTCTTTCATAATTTAGCATTGTAGTTTACAGCTACTCTCCTGTTTTCAAACAGAATTAAAAGGGCATCTGATCAAACAAATACTCTGCAATCCTTTCTACAACTGAATGATCCTGTTATACTGTAGCATCAATACCAGTGATAATAATTAGTGATATTTGATAATAAACCTCTAAGATCTGCTCTCAGAACTCACACTGTTAAACAGTTACTTTCCATAACATTTATTAATATTTATAATTTTCATTCCTAATATGATTTTATTAAATTAGATGTTTTGCGATGGTTTTCAACAAAGTATAGTCTATTATATTTCCCCTGGTCATCTCTATCTCCAACCCCCTGGTAACAGCGTGAACATCTGGTGACAGTACTGCTCTATTCTGGGACAAGCAGAACCACCCAGCCCTGTCTATGTAAATCTCAGTTTCACTCCCACAGCATCCAGTCTAGCAGTTGACCAGTTTCACTGTCTGAAATACCCTGGACTGGGCCAGATGTGAGGGACTGTCTGGTTTTAACTTCTGTAGTTTATCTATAGGAAGGGAAACATAACAGATATGCCATAATGTAATTAATGACAGATAAAATGTGTATTATACTTTATGTAGTATGTGTATATAGTAGTTGGATAGTATACATGTGTTTAATGGTTGAGTCCAGCATCAGGTCTCATTCACAGGTCTAGCAGTCAGTAACCTACTAAGGACAACAAGTTAATATTTTGCTGTAGATGAATATATCCATTTAAATCAGACATTAGGTTCAGGTCCATATGAGGACTTGTTCTGGGGTCTGAAGTAATGAAGAGGTCAAAACACCTTTGGTTTGGCTTCTCATGTGGACTGGTAATAGCTCCCATTTGACCTGTGTACCTACATTGTCCAGCAGACAAATGACAACTARCGTCTACACATGACTGTATCTTGTTGACTGTACCTAAGGCCTGTACAGAGCTGGGGGAAAAACTGTTCCAGTTCTCTGGCCCTTCCGCTTAGAAGGAGCTTCAAAGGGACATGAAATTGCAGGAGCTCGTCTCTMTGGCTGACTACTGTAGCTAGYGTAAAAACTAACGCYTTAGTTATATTAGCTATGTTGACTATGARGTTARTTTAGCTAATATGGTGAGCTAGCTGCGGTTATGATATTAAGGTTTGGCCAGGAAAGTTTTTTTRRCCTGGTCACAGACAGCTGATGTGTTGAACAGTGAAGTCCACAAGTGAAGGGAAAAGGTGAGAAGAGAGCTCATAMATGTGAGAATGAATACAACATGCTGTTTGTWTGTGGCTACGAAAGTGAARTGTTTGCATGTGATCAGGGGTGTATTCATTCTGCAGATTCTGTTGAAAAACATTTCTTAAACAGAAGCAAACGGAGCGAAACGGGAATAAACATACATGAATTTGTCCAATAGAAACTATTGTTTGCTGTCACGCCTGCTCCCACTCTTCCTCTCCCTGGCGTTCGAGGGCGCCAGGATCCCCAGCATTACACACTCAAGCCACCATCAGTACGCACACCTGCCTTCCCCCGTCACGCACATCAGCGATCATTGGACTCACCTGGACTCAATTACTTGTGTCATTACCTTCCCTATAACTGTCTGTTCCCAAGCTATGTTCCCTGCTTCGGGATTTATTGTCTCATGTCCGTGTTCTGACGATGTTCCTGTCTTGCTTCCTTGTCTGTTCCCTAATAAATGTCTGACTCCCCGTACCTGCTTCTCCTGTCCGGCGTCGGTCCWTACAGTTTGCAACTGTTGGACTAATGATTACACCCTAGGTCAGCTAGATGCAGGCAAGAGTGTGCAAGGCGGTATTCAATGTGTCACAGTCTGTCCATGTGTCACTGTCAGTCACCACAATTCTTTCTCTCGAGCTGCATGCACCTACGTTGAATTCATAGGCAAGGTTGTAGGAACCTCATGATGGGTATAGGGAAAATGCAAGTAATATTTAGTAGCCTAAACCAATCTATGTTTAACTGGGTGAATGTAATATCAATGACAGTCATCCAATATGCTGTAATAGAAATAAGTCCATGCTCATAAAAAAATAATCATCCTCCCTCATCCTAAATGGCACCGACCGCCACTGTTTAGTTCAGTCAGTGGTCCATGTCACTGTCTCTACCCCCTGGCTGAACATCTGGTGACAGTGCTGCTCTATTCTGGGACAAGCAGAACCACCCAGCCCTGTCTATGTAAATCTCAGTTTCACTCCCACAGCTACCAGTCTAGCAGTTGAACAGTTTCACTCCCTGACATACCCTGGACTGGGACTGATGTGAGGGAGGTGACTGATTTTAACCTCTATGGCGGATTCAGGGAGGGACACATAACAGATAAGGCACCAAGTAATTAATGACAGATAACAAAAAGATGATACTTTACGATGATAGTGTGTAGTGTATGTCAGTACGTAAATGTGTCTCATGTTTGAGCCCAGCATCAWGTCTCATTCACAGATCTAACAGCTCATGAAAAGGGTTAATACATGCTAGATGATCACATCAATAACTGGTMGTGAAGTGCATGTAGGGATTTGGTTTGAGGGGCTGATGATGATTTAACATCACTTTTCTTTTACTTGTGTAGATCTTACTCTGCATATGGACTGGTAATGTGTTTCAAAACGTATAATAACTTTCATACACACTTTCAGTTCATTACCAATATAACAAGATACCATGATGATGATCATGTATATGAATCGAATTCGATCGATGAGGAGATATATGAGTGACGTTGGAGTAAAGTGATCGACTTTGTGATATGCGTCTATACTAACCTCTATTTCAGAAGTTGACCTGAATCAGGATTTCCATGTATGACTCGCTCTTCCTGCAGTAGATCCTAGTCTGTCGCAGTTACATGTTATGGTGCAGTCTGACTGAGAGAAGGTTTTTGTACAGTTTCTGTTATCACTGTTGTGAAAGGTCCACTCCACCCTGTGGAAGACTTTAGAGGCGGTAAGTCAAATGGCTTCCTGCAATCTTTATCTTAGACCCGCGTAGAACTTCCACGACGTTGTTCCAGAGTGAAGTCCACTCCAGAAATCCGCCTCGTTCCGACTTGAATCTTATAGCGATTGCCCGCCCGTCCCGAGATCTTGAAGGTGTTCGGGTTTTAGTAGCACTAGTGATGCATTATTTCAAGGCATGTCAGTGAGATGGAGCATGGCCGTCCTTAGGGTTATACGTTTCTGTTGTACTTCAGGCTCTAAAATTGGTTTTACAAAGATTTAGACCGCACCGACAGTCCTTTAGTTCTGACCCACATCACTGCTTGTGCAACATTTACTTTTGTTACAGTTATAAGGGTCTCGATGGACACTACAGGTAGGGCGTCAGGTGTCTCTCTGCGTGAGAACCGTTTTCAACTGAGGAGTCTGGGTCACACGTGATCTGTCCTCTGGATTCTGAAACAGAGAGAAACTGATACATTTCGTCACGAGGAATTAATGTATAACGAGATTTTTAACAGGTTAGGGTTTTTTGAGGTGTGGGACTTGGTCGAATTGTTCGTCTATGACTTAAACTCTCATTTCCTCTAATGTGATCCCAAAGAAAACAGAGCGTAAAAACTCCTATTTAGTATTGGTTGTACCTTACGTGATTTTGGATAGGAGAGACAAGTGTCGCCAGATGAAGATGGTGATAAAGGGTCATGTTGGTGTGGGTTCTGTTGTCATGAAGGACAGTTCTCAGTCACGCAGTGATATTTCCATAGCTTCACAGGGAATATGTAAAAGCATCTTTAAGAGCATTTGTCAGGACAGCATCGGTTATGTATATGCAATGAATGCTATTCATATTATTTTTCAGTGGGTCCAGTAGGGTGAATTCTATAAAGAATGGTTATTTTAATACTCAATCTGCTGCTATAATCTCTATATAATTAACATCAATACAGCAATGTGTTACTTCAAAGATAATATTTGTAGGGAAGTTCTTTAATTTCACTAGGCGACGCTGATTATAGGTGTTATTGCTGATGACTTGAGTCAGCATATAATTGAACTTGCTGCTGTGTCATTCGCTAGTGCTTCGGTTCTCTCAGATATAGTTCCTCTATATCTAGTTAGTGATACAGCTTTCTCTAGTATCGTATAATAGCTGGATAAAGGGGTACTTCAATGGCTGGTAAGTATGTTCAGTTCTCTGCTGTTGACTTCTACGCTCAATGTTAAACAGGTCTGAGAAGTGTGGAACTATGTGTTTACATCAAAAGGACCATGGAAATACAATAGCATGGACTTACCAATTGGATCACTACTTGCTCTGCTGGAAATGCTGTTGTCTTTCATTCGGGAAATCAAGGAGGAGAGATTTACAGACATTCTGATGTCTTATTGATGCTCGGATTCGGTATTCTTACACGACTGTGAGATTACACCCTGCAATTTACAGAAGGTAAGGAAAAATAACTACTCTATATATTCCATTGGATTTTCAAGGATTTGGCAATCATATTTATAGAGCCAAGCCTAATTTCACTGGGATGGCTCTAGTATGGTGTTCTTAATCGTTCGGGGCGAACGATTGGTCTTAATTGGGTGCTATTTCATTCAGTCTTATTGATAACTAAATATAAGATTTGTGATACAAAGTATAGATTTCAGGCCTGGATGGTTATTCGCAATGAATTTTACACAAGCGGTCGCAATTGCATCGGGACAACTAACAAGAGAGAGATCTTTCGGGTATCGACTACAGTTCTTTATTTCGTCCACAGCATACACCCGGGAGGATTTGTTATAGTGGTGTGTCGGACTCCTCTCTTCAAAGTTTGCATAGAAAGGTACAAAGGGGCTGATCAGGCGCAGCACTGTAGGCGTTTTATATGATGTTGGAAGGTTATAGTACATCCTCATCTTGATATTTATCTTTCCTGAGGATGGTAGCCAGTGGTTTTTTGTATTTTTACTTTCTCTTTAAATTTCTTGTCTCCATTTGAAAATATTTAATGGATTAAGGGAGGCTTTTTGACGTTGAAACGTCGTCTTTATTCAAAGATAACAATTTTTGGATATTAGGATGGATGAAGAGAAGTGAAAGTTTAAGCTTCGGTTAAGTTTCTGTTTTTGTCTGGTATTTGTTTATGGATTGCCGTGGTTACCTACATGTGTCTGGTTCAGGAGGGGTCTGCTCATACCCCCTTAAGGACCATCCGGGGTCGCGTCCCAAGACGCATATACAGGATCTCTCAAACTTCTGGCCAATACACTAATTAGATGGGTATTTGTAAGATAATATTATTACATTTGTTGCATTGTGTTCATCCAGGTAGAAGCTTCACGGGTCTTAAGTGGTGTAGGCACAGGGTCTCAGTTATGGTTGTAAATTGACTCGATAATCTAAACATGAGATGATATGTGAGGTGAAATTTACTAGGTGAATATGACTAGCGTCTAGTTCTGCATCAGATCCAAATACTAAACCAATATCTGTCTGCGACATGTATACAGACAGTCTTCGTGATGACTAGTAACTGGGCTTTAGGGGTTATGGTTAAAGAGCACATTTCTGGAAGCGGTGTGTTCTTGGTTATATAATACTGCTTTGTAATCATTTATCTTTTAGGTTTTTCTTCCACATCTTCTAAACAATCTAACTTTAACATTCATATTTAGAGGGACATTTCCAATTCCCGTATTTTGGACATGTACTTGCCTGAAGATAATATTTTACTGTAGCTGGTACTTGGATGTGTAGGTTTACTTAGTTGATCGTGGTTGTTTTGTTCCAAGGTAACAGTTCCCCGACCCTCACCAGTCTTTGCTCCCCTCTAGCTTGAGGAGCTGGCAGGGTAAGACAACAGGACAGCCAGCGAGGTGTCTGGGCCAAGAGCAGGGCTCCCTTCAGATCATGGACCATGAGCTGGAAAGTGGAACGGGGCACAGCAAGCAGCACAGGAGATCCATTCTAGGGTCTGAGAAGGATGGTTCTGTACAGCATGGGCAGCACCCTGAACCTCTCTCTGCCAGGAGTGGACCAGGTCGGGAAGGTGACTTGGTGAAGCCAGCAAATCCCTAGCCTCCGCAGTCACCAGAGACCCTGAGGATAGCTGACTGTTTCGTGGGTAGGCCTCAGTCACACACACCCCTTTGGAGAGAGGCTGCTGGTTCCATTGCTTTGACTCTGTTCTGAGATCAGATGTTCTCTGTCTTATTGATCACTGACATGTAGACTAACAGAGGGCTTTGCTTGAGTTCATGWGTCAATCCTCTCTGTAGACTGAGGTTGTATCAGTGTTAGATGTGATGTGTTCTGTTTTATTACTATTTGATTCTGTAGGAATGTTTGTTTTGATGCTTTGATGAATAGTTGAAAATAAAGATTTCCCTTTGGACAAATATTTTTTTTTTCACTTTCAATAATTAGACTTTGGTCTTAAATGTTGTTGAATGGTGTAGACATATATTCATAAAGCCTGATTCACACTTTCTTTTAAAACTATCAGACCTAAATGTCATTGCTAAGTTATTTATGTTCTCACTTGAAACCACATTGTCATCAACCTGTACTTCATATTAACACAAGATACTACCATGTTAACAGATTAACAGGAGAGGTCTAGAAACTACAATGCTAACAGATTAACAGGAGAGGTCTAGATACTACAATGTTAACAGATTAACAGGAGAGGTCTAGAAACTACAATGCTAACAGATTAACAGGAGAGGTCTAGCTACATGGGTAGCCTTGTGGTTAGAGCATTGGACTTGTAACTGAAAGGTTACAATATCAAATTCCTGAGGWTWAAATCTGTTGTTCTGCCCCTGAAKAAGGCAGTTAACCCACTGTTCCTACGCCGTCTTTGAAAATAAGAATTTGTTCATAACTGACTTGCCTAGTTAAATAATGGTAAAACAAAGAATAATAATAGTACTACAATGTTAACAGGAGAGGTCTTGACACATGCAGTAAATGGTATTCATTTTTCTTGGACAGTTTTTTAACGTCTTGACTTATAGACTCATAAAGACATTAAGCTAATGTTATTGAACATTTMATCAATATCTTGGACTCTCACCAATGTGATCACACCTACYTTAAACTACATTTATTTACATGATCCTCATAATGTAACCAGTATCACAGCTTCATGATAGTCATAGAGTCTTCTCTACCTCCAACCCTCTGGGGACAGAGTGAACATCTGGTGACAGTACTGCACTATTCTGGGACAAGCAMAACCACCCAGCCCTGTCTATGTAAATCTCAGTTTCACTCCCACAGCTACCAGTCTAGCAGTTGAYCAGTTTCACTGCCTGAAATACCCTGGACTGGGCCAGATGTGAGGAAGTGACTGGTTTTAAGCTCTTTGGTGGATTCAGGGAAGTTACAATAACAGATATTCCATCATATAATTAATGACAGATCAAATATATATTATTCAAACATGTTTCATGTTTGAGCCCAGCATCATGTCTCATTCACAGATGTAACATTCAGTAACCTGCTCATCAAGATAGTTCATATAATGCTAGATGATCACATCACATATTTGGTTATGAGGTACATATGGGGATTTGATTTAGGGGTGGTGATGCTGATGTAAATTCACCATTATTAWMWTTTTACATCTGTAGATCTSACACTYCATATGAACTGATAATGTGTGTTATAAAACTTCATATAACTTTTATAAGTGATCTTTTCGGCCATGACAATAATTATTCACAAGCATGATGATGATGATGATGATGATGGGGAACATGTGATCTGAATGATGCTTTGTAAACATATTCAAAGTTCCCCTCCTCTACTGATCAGTGTTCCATGTCACTGTCTCTTCCCCCTCAGTACCTGCAGTAGGTCCCAGCTGTAGCAGGACAGTCACTGTGCAGTCTGACTGAGGGAGGTTTTTGTACGGCTCTGTATCACTGTGTGAACACTGGACCACTGTGGAAACTCTGACAGTAGTAATCTCCTGCATCTTCAGCCTGGACTCCACTGTTGGTCAGAGTGAAGTCACTCCCAGATCCACTGCCACTGAATCTAGATGGAGTCCCAGACTGAAGTGTTGTAGCACGGTAAATAAGGAGTTTAGGAACTCCTCCAGGTTTCTGTTGGTACCAGGCTAAAAGGTTATTGTTGTAAACATTACTGCTGGTTTTACACTTCAGAGAGACCATCTGTCCTGGGAGAACAGTTTCCACTGAAGGAGTCTGAGTCACAGTGATCTGTCCTCTGGATTCTGGAAAATAGAATAAAAACATTTATATGAAATAAATGTTACATGTTGTAATGAATAGTTCTGAATAGAAATATTAACATTAATATACTGTATGTTATACCTTTGTGTAGATGTAATTATTTTTAAACAACAAATTCTGAAAATGTTAAKCTTGAAAGCAGAAAGCAAGTGTCCAGATGAAGATGGTGATAAAAGTCATGGTTGTTGTGGGTTCTGTTGTCATGAAGGACAGCTCTCAGTCATGAAGTGTTAAACTCACAGGGCTATAAACACTCCCAGACCACTGACACATGTGCTGCCTATGCAAAGTGTCCTCTCTATGCAAACAGACTTTATTGTTCCCCAGGGAAACTGTAGTTGAAGAGCTCTTCTACTTCTTTTTCTTCTATTTCTTCTTCTTTGAGATTAGATTGGCGGATTGCATCCAATTTAAAGGTGTATACACCGCCACCTACTGTACTAAATTGTGAGGCCAGTCACGGTCTATGTACATTCAATTATCTTCATTATTCCTGTTCCTAAAATAATAAACTTACACACCAACTAACCCTACACCCACATACCACTATTTCATAAAAATATAATCACAAAATATTGTACACCAGGTACTTCTCTTCAGCTACCACCTACATATTAAAACCCACTACCTCATTCCACTACTTTGACCCTATCTGCTCCTGTACCATGCCAACGACCTGGGAGGACGGGACACCACCCCTCAACACACCGTAACTCTTCTGGGTATACGAGTCTAATCTCATATACCCATATACTTCTCTGCAGCTGCCACGACCAACATCTATTCTTTGTGTTTTACCTACCATTCCTGTGGAACAGTTTATAACCATTGCTATGAACTCTAAGAAGACAACCTTACAGAAGCGTAACTCACTCATTGCTCTATCCCTCTGTGCTGGCACAAATCTACTACTCACTGTGATCCTCTCAGAATCCCTCACTCTTGACCCATCCTCCTCCACTTCCTTCACTGCCTCAGCATATGACACCCGCTGCACTACTCTGGCCACTTCAACCTGCCTCTGTCACACCGGACACTGCAGACCTCCAGCAACATCAGCACCCCTACAGTTGACACACACAACTTTATCCAGCGAAACTACACCATCCTCTGTCCCATGCCCTCCTGCACACTTCCCAGAACTTGGAATCTCCCTCCTACACACTGCTGCAACATGACCATAAACTTTGCACCTGAAACAGTGCGGTGGCTTCTTCACAAAATCTCTGACAGGATAACTAATATCTAATATATCCTTACATGTCTGGCTCAAAAAAAGGACTGACAAAGACTCCTCTGTTTCACCACGCTCACCACCGGTCTGCGTCGCACCAAACGGCGAGTGTCACAAACACCAGGAATTGTCAACTTCAATCGCTACATCCACACTTAATGCTACCCTAGAAATCACCCCTTTCAATGGTGCCCTGTTCTTAAGAGTAAAGCAAGAAACAGCTCTTGACCCAAGTTGAGTGATACGGAGTGTCCGCAGCCTCTGATCAGAAGAAACACAAACAAATATCACAAATCCACTACAGGTTACCTTCACTGATTCATATACCCCCAACTCCTTTCCCACCCACGATGAAACCACAACTGGATCTGCCAAAAGGCAAGGCTCCACTTTCTCAAACAATGTCACTCCTATTGGTCCAGATTGTCCTTTATCATGTCTGACACCATTCTTCCTCAACACACATCTTCCCACTACACTCAGCTCTTCTCCTACTTCCTCGCTGTCCACAATCACATCTATCTGTTCTATGTAAATCTCAGTTTCATTCCCACAGCTTCCAGTCTAGCAGTTGAACGGTTTCACTGCCTGAAATACCCTTTACTGGGCCAGATGTGAGGGAGTGGACTGGTTTGAACCTCTATGGTGGATTCAGGGAGGGAGACATAACAGATATGTCATCATGTAATTAAGGACAGATAATATGTCTGTTTGAGTCCAGCCTCATGTCTCCTTCACAGATGTAACAGTCAGGAACCTGCTCATCAAAATAGTTCATATAATGCTAGATGATCACATCAATATTTGGTTGTGACGTTCATATGGGGATTGTATCTAGGGGGGCTGATGCTGATGTAACATCACCTTATTTTTCTTTACTTCTTTACTTATTGTTTTTGCATATTGGACCGGTATTGTGGGTATTTCAGAACTTCAAATAACTTTTGGAGGTCCAGCACATTGATGATGATGATGATGATGATGATGATGGGGAACATGTGATCTGAATGATGCTTTCTAAACATATTCTAAGTTGACTTCACTAACCAGTGTTCCATGTCACTGTCTCTTGTATGACAGAACCTCAGGTTGTTTTAGTGGGTTATAATCATGTTATATGACCTCAGTAAATATTGTTGAATCTTAGCTTGAAACTCACTACCTGACTGAGGGACCTTGCAGAGACTGGGGTATTTATTCTGAAGTAATCTGAGAGATTATTTCACATATATGGAGTCCATTCAATTTAGTGTCTGAAATGTTAATAAAATGTTTGTTAGCCACAGCAAAAGGGACGGACTATTAATGTAGTCTGGACCTACGGGTGTTGTCAGTTCAGGAATGCTTTAACATGAGGGGGTCAGTTGACATATTGTCAGCATCACTTATATATTTAGCTCAGTGTATTTTAGTTCAGTTAGTGTTCCATGTCACTATCTCTTCCCCCTCAGCATCTGCAGTCACACCCAAATAGTGCAGTTACTGTGACATCTGAGGGAGGTTTTTGTACGGCTCTGTATCACTGTGTGAACACATCTTTACTATTGATGTAGTGGTAACTCTGACAGTAGTAATCTCCTGCATCTTCAGCCTGGACTCCACTGATGGTCAGAGTGAAGTCACTTCTAGAACCACTGCCACTGAATCTAGATAGAGTCCCAGACTGACGTTGGTTTGAAGAGTGTCTTTGAGTTTGTAATCCACACACGTTGACCTTCTGTCAGCTCTGGCCTCTCTGTAGCACAGTGTCTGCAATTAAAGTCTCCAGTTTGTGTTTGTTCCAGCCGTTTGTCCCTCTCAGCGAAGGCCTTCCTGTAGGCCATTTGGGGATTAAGCTGAGCCGGGGAGACAGGTAATGGGGAGTGCAGCTTCCTGCCCATCTGGAGCTTGGCAGGTGATGGCCCATGATGCAGTGGTGTATCTCTGTAAGCTAACAGAACCCTGTATGGATCCTTCAGCAGTTCCTTGACTGTTTTCACAGCTCTCTCTGCCTCACCTTTGCTCTCTACATGGTAGGGGCTACTGGTCACGTGTGAAGTCATATTCTGCAGCAAAGCAGAAAAGGAACTGGGGAGCGTTATCTGTAATCAGGACCTCAGCGACCCCTTACCTGGATTTTTTTTTACTGTAATCCATTGATAACACCAGCCGATGTGGTTATGGGTGTCTTTGCTATTTCAATGTATCTTGAATAGTAATTCACCACTAGCAGATAAGTGTCATTTTTCCAAAAGAACATATCTGCCCCTACCTTTTGCCATGGCTGTTTTGTCAGCTCCATTGCCATCATTGGTTCAGGGTGGCAAGGTTGGCATTTTGCACATACCTCACACTGGGCCACTAGCTTGGCAATCTGAGTACTCAGACCAAACCACTACACTGACTGTTGAGCCCTCAGTCTGCATTTGGTTACCCCCATGTGTCCCTCATGCACCCTGTCTAGCATTTCTGGTTGTAGAGTCTCTGGGATAACTATCCATTGTCCTTTCATGAGAAGATCTCCATTACAGTGGAAGTCACTTTGGTGCACCCATAATGGCTTCAGAAGCTGAGGCATCTGGGCCATCCCTTTTTGCACTGCTGTACTATCTGTCAACAGATGGCGTCTCACTGTTGCTCCTCTGCAATCTTCTGCAGTTTGGTCTAGGATGCATGTAGGCTGTCTCTTACTGCATTAATGGACACCTGTACCTCACCCTCTAGACAGTGCTCCTCCTCTGTTAATGGATGTTTCATTGGGGCCCTGGAGAGTGTCTGCTGTGATCAGTGCCTTCCCTGGCACATTCCCCATCTTGTAGGTGAACCTCAGCAACATGAGGACGGAAGCGCAGAACTCTGGGAGAAGAGTCGTCCAGGGCTTTTGTCCCTAAGAGCCAACAGTAGTTTGTGGTCAGTCTCTGCTGTAAACTGCCGGCCAATAAGGTATTGGCTGAGCCTTTCACATGCCCGTGGGATAGCCAACTTGTGCATACCTTTGCTCCGTCACAGATAAGCTTTGTGAGATGTATGCTATTGGACGCAACTCCATGTTGTCCTGCATTTGTGTGAGGACTGCCCCTAGCCCAAAGGATGATGTATCTGCTGATACCTTTGTCTTAGCGTGGGGACGGTACTGCGCCAGCGCTCTCTGTGAGGTCTCCTTTGATTGTGTAAAACACCACCTGTTGCATGTGACCCCATGACCAGTCATTATTTTTGGCTATTAAGTCTCTCAAGCGTTTGGTTGTATCTGAAAACTGTGGGAGGAACTTACCCAAATATGTGGTGATAAATGGAAGCACATTCTGTCAATACAGAGCATCATCACTATATAAATAATCCACTGGTCTTCTCCCCATCCACAATTATTCAGTAAACTTAGACCACTAAGGATCCATCAGATTAGAACTGAGAGTCCGTTACAATCTGATCTTACTCCCACAATTGTCACCTAATAATCATAGAAGTCCATATTAAAATGTAAATAAATTAAGTGAATTAAAGGGTATAACTACAATGCTATTATTGGTCTAATGGCTGTAACATATGATCATTATCAGTGTTGAATAGCAATACAATACCATAATGAATACTGGAGAAAATATTTGTAAAAGTGCTATATCTGCCGAAGTCGGGTCCTCTCCTTGTTCGGGCGGCGCTCGGCGGTCGGCGTCGCCGGTCTTCTAGCCATCATCGATCCATTTTCCATGTGTTTTGTCTTGTTTTTCCTCACACCTGGTTTCAATTCCCTCAATTACTTGTTGTGTATTTAACCCTCTGTTCCCCCCATGTCTTTGTGTGGGATTGTTTATTGTAGTGCTTGTGCACATTCCCTGTGAGCGCACAACTGGTTATTTTTGTGCCCATTTATCTTGTGGTTCTGGATGCCGTTGGTTTTGCTTAATAAATCTCTGGTTATTACCCAGTTCTGCTCTCCTGCGCCTGACTTCTCTGCCGCCAATTACGCACCCCGCTACAATATCATGTAAGTAATGAACATACAGTACATCATTTGTCTGGTACTTAATGCTCATGGTAATGAGAGTGGCAAGTAGCCTAGCGGTTAAAGAGCGTTTGGCTAGTAACCAAAAGGTTGCTGGTTTGAATCTCAGAGCAGACTTGGTGAAGTAATCTTTTGATGTGCCCTTGAACAAAGCACTTAACCCTAATTTCTCCAGGATTGCCCTCAATAATGTCTGATCCCTGGCTGTGAGTGGCATATGCAAAAAATACATTTCCAATTCAAATAATACACACTTCTTCAATACACGCTGTTCAATAAGACAAATGTAAGCACCCATTTAATTATTTAATATGGTATGGTAACATACTGATGTCTATGGAAAATAGGAATGCTAGTCATGTTCCACCGCCAAGTGATCATTGGTCATGTATCTCCCCCTGCAGGGAGATTACTGTTAGTGCAGTGAGTTGTGTGGACTGAGTGGACTGACACTGAGAGAAGAGAGACTCCACTGTGCAGAACTGCTACTCTGTCCCTGACTGAGTCCAGCTCCCTCCCTCCTCTCCTGTGTCTCTGATCAGACACACTGGGACTCTGTAGACTACCATTACAGTACATGAAAGCCAGTATCTCCTCTACGTATTAAGAATGCAATGTACAATAGGTGTAAAGTAACTTCTAATAACTTCAAGGAGCGTCAGGAAGTCTGTTTCAGAAGATAACAGATTTTAACCGTTTTGCAGATGGATTTATGATTCTCCATGGGATACTCAAGAACAAAGGGAAGTGACTGAATATGATCTAACAGCTTTGAGTTATCAGATATATTTATTGTTGTTCAGCTCTATTACACAGCCAATCTAAAAGCACTCTTACCAAACTCAGTTCTTATGTTGGGGACATTATATAAAATACAGTTATGTTATCTCAGTCAGTAATGTCCATGACTCTGTAGGGTGAGTAAAGTTCTTAAATATATTGTCAGCTGCCCTAAGATGTCCTCATAGACACACGTACCAATGAGTCTGTGACCTCAAAGTTAAGGATGGCCATCCTGCTAACTGATATAAGGTACAGTGATGCATTAGAGAGCTTGTTGTTCAGCTCTACTACACACTGTGTCATTGTACTGGATCATCTCCTCCCCTCAGCACCTGCAGTAGGTCCCAGCTGTAGCAGTACAGTCACTGTGCAGTCTGACTGAGGGAGGTTTTAGTACAGCTCTGTATRACTGMGTGAACWCTGGACCACTGTGTWCACTCTGACAGTAGTAATCTCCTGCATCTTCAGCCTGGACTCCACTGATGGTCAGAGTGAAGTCACTCCCAGATCCACTGCCACTGAATCTAGATGGAGTCCCAGACTGAAGTGTTGAAGCATAGTAAATAAGGAGTTTAGGAGCTCCTCCAGGTTTCTGTTGGTACCAGGCCATACAGGTGTAATCACCAGAACAATGATCTGCTACATCTGCACTGGTTTTACAGTTTATAATAACTGTCTGTTCTGGGAGAACAGTTTTCATTGCAGGAGTCTGAGTCACAGTGACCTGTCCTCTGGATTCTGAAACAGAGAGAACACTAATAATTGTACATCCACAAGGAATTAACAAAACAAATCTTAACAATCTTTCAGTTCGCTGAAATTGTTTACTTTTCAGTATACAAACATAAAACTCCTATTTATTCTTTACACTTGAAGCAGAAAGCAAGTGTCCAGATGAAGATGGTGATAAAGGTCATGGTTGTTGTGGTTCTGTTGTCATGAAGGACAGCTCTCAGTCATGAAGTGTTCAACTCACAGGGATATAAACACTCCCAGACCACTGAAGCATGTGCTGCCAATGCAGAGCATCATAACTATTCAGATAATCTTCTGGTCTTCTCCCCATCCACCATTATTCAGTAAACTTAGACCACTAAGGATCCATCAGATTAGAACTGAGAGTCCGTTACAACCTGATGATCTTACTCCCACAATTGTCACCTAATAATCATAGAAGTCCATAATAATATGTAAATAAATACAATGAATAAAAAGGGTATAAATACAATGTTATTATTGGTTTAAGGCTATCACATATGGTCACTATCAATATTGTATAGCAAGACTAAACCATAGTGAATGCTGGAGAGAATAAAATACAAGTAATACATAATGTATTCAGATAACATACATCACTTTGTCTGTTTATTAGTGTTATGGTAATATGCTATGGTAACATACTGATGTCTATGGAAAAGAGGAATACCAGTCAGTTTGCACCTCCTAGTGATCACTGGCCATGTGTCGCCCCCTGCATGGAGACTAGTGTTAGTACAGTGAGCTGTGTGGACTGAGTGGACTGAATACTGTACTATTGGACTGACACTGAGAGAAGAGGGGCTCCACTGTGTATGACTGCTACTCTGTTCCTGCCTGAGTTCAGCTCCCTCCCTCCTCCCTGTGTCTCTGATCAGACACATTGGGACTCTGTAGACTACCATTACAGTACATGAAACCCAGCATCTCCTCTACATCTTAAGATTTCATTTTATTTATTTATTCTTATTTAAACTGAACTGAATGACTACCGACCCATAGCACTCACTTCTGTCATCATGAAGTGCATTGAGACGCTAGTTAAAGACCACATCACCTCCTCCCTCCCTGGCACACTCAACCCCCTCCAATTCGTCTACCGCCCTAAAGGGTGAGGCCAGTCACGACCTATCTACATAACTTTGTCTTTATTATTCCTGTTCCTAAAATGAAAAACTTGCACCACCAACTAACCATACTGTGCCAGAGCCCGGACTTGAACACGATCGAACATCTCTGGAGCGACCTGAAATTAGCTGTGCAGCGACGCTCCCCATCCAACCCGGCAGAGCTTGAGAGGATCTGCAGAGAAGAATGGGAGAAACTCCCCAAATACAGGTGTGCCAAGCTTGTAGCGTCATACCCAAGAAGACTCGAGGCTGTAATTGCTCCCAAAGGTGTTTCAACAAAGCACGAAGTAAAGGGTCTGATTACTTATGTAAATGTGATAAAACTTTTTTTGCTTTGTCATTACGGGGTATTGTGTGTAGATTGATGATGGGAAAAAACAATTGAATCAATTTTAGAATAAGGCTGTAACGTAACAAAATGTGGAAAAAGTCAAGGGGTCTGAATACTTGCCGAATGCACTGTATACCACTACATCATAAAAAACACTTTAACTCTTCTGCAGTAAAATCTTGTATACCAGGTACTTCTCTTCAGCTACCACCTACACATTAAAACCCACTACCCCATTCCACTACTTTGACCATATCTGCTCCTGCACCATGCCAACGACCTGGGAGGACGGGACACCACCCCTCAACACACCCTGTAACACTTCTGAAGTAAAATCTCGTATGTCCAAATACTTCTCAGCAGCTGCCACGACAACATCTATTCTTTGTGTTTTACCTACCATTCCTGTGGAACAGTTGATAAACATTGCTATGAACGCTAAGACGACAACCTTACTGAAGCGTAACTCACTCGTTGCCCTATCCCTCTGTGCTGGCACAAATCTACTACTCACTGTGATCCTCTCAGGATCCCTCACTCTTGACCCATCCTCCTGCACTTCATTCACTGCCTCAGCATATGACACCCTCTGCACTACTCTGGCCACTTCAACCTGCCTCTCTTGCACCGGACACTTCTGATCTCCAGCAGCATGAGCACCCCTACAGTTGACACACACAACTTTATCCAGCGAAACTACACAATCCTCTGTCCCATGCCCTCCTGCACACTTCCAACACCTGAAACAGAGCAGTGGATTCTGCACAAAAACTCTAACAGGATATCTAATATATCATAACATGACTTTGTCAGACTCAAATCAAAAGGACTGACAATGACTCCTCTGTTTCACCACTCTCCCCATTGGGTCTGCGTCGCACCAAACGGCGGGCGTCACAAACAACAGAAATGTTAAACTGCAATTGCTCCACCTCCACACTTAATGCTATCCCATAAATCACCCCTTTCAATGGTGCCCTGTTTCTAAGAGCAAAGCAAAAAACAGACATTTACCCAAGTTCTGTGAGACGGAGCGCCCGCTCCCTCTGGTCAGAAGAAACACAAACAAATATCACAGGTCCACTACAGGTTACCTTCACTCATTCAGCTGCAGCTAACTCCTTTCTCACCCACCCACCCTGATACCACAAATTATATAAACAATCTAACTTCTACATTCATATTTAGACGGCATTTCCAAATCACTGTATTGTGATGTGTACTTTGCTGAAGATAATCTCTTACTGTAGCTGTACTTGATGGAGTTACTTAGTTGATGTGATCTGTTTGTTCCAGGTAACAGTGCCTCCACCCTCACCGTTCTGCCCCCCTCTAGTGAGGAGCTGTCCAGTACAACAACAGCCACACTGACGTGTCTGGCCAACAAGGGCTTCCCTTCAGACTGGACCATGAACTGGAAAGTGGACGGGACCAGCCAGATACAAGAGGCCAGTTCTAGGGTCCTGGAGAAGGATGGTCTGTACAGCTGGAGCAGCACCCTGACTCTCACTGGCCAGGAGTGGACCAAGGCAGGAGAGGTGACCTGTGAAGCCCAGCAGAAATCCCAGACTCCAGTCACCAAGACCCTGAGGAAGGCTGACTGTTCTGGGTAGGACCCCTCAGTCACACACCCCTGTGGAGAGAGGCTGCTGGTTCCTCTGCTTTGACTCTGTTCTGAGATCAGATGTTCTCTGTCTTATTGATCACTGACATGTAGACTAACAGAGGGCTTTCCTCTCTGAGAGTGCAATCCTCTCTGTAGACTGAGGTTGTATCAGTGATAGATTTGATTTGTTCTGTTTTATTGGTATTAGATACCAATAAAGTAGGTATCCTTATACACCATGACAGCGCAACACATAAGGGGTGGAACAGTGGCAAAGGTACCCACAGGACAAACAGAATAATATTAGTCTGAGGAGAGATTAAATAGCATTAATACAACAAAAATAATTCAAAACACACTCCTTTAGTTTACACCAAAGTTAAACAGATGTATTTTTTCTTCAGTAGGAATGTTTGTTTTGATGCTTTGATTAATAGATGAAAATAAAGATTTCCCTTTGGACAAATATTTTTAATGTCTCTTTCAATAATTAGACTTTAGTCTTAAATGTTGAATGATATAGAAATACATTCATAATGCCAGATTCACAGTTTCTATGAAAACTATCAAACCTAGACCTTATTGCTTAGTTATTTATGTTCTAACCACAACGTCATCAACCAGTAGTTCATACTAACAAAATATACTACTATTTTCACAGATTAACAGGAGAGGTTTAGCCATGTGTATTAGGTACTCTATTCATATTTCTTGGAAGTTTTTGACCTGCTTGACTTATAGACTTATAAAGACAGTAATCTAATGCTATTGAAGATCGATATCTTCGATTACCACCAATGTGATTACACCTCCATTAAGCTACATTTGCTTCAAAAGTTGTTCACATAATATCACCAGTATCATATCTTCAAGATAGTCTTCTCTACCTCCAACCCCCTGGGAACAGAGTGAACATCTGGTGACAGTACTGCTCTGTTCTGGGACAAGCAGAACCACCCAGCCCTGTCTATGTAAATCTCAGTTTCACTCCCACAGCTACCAGTCTAGCAGTTGAACAGTCTCACTGCCTGAAATACCCTGGACTGGGACAAATGTGAGGGAGTGGATTGGATTTAACCTCCATGGTGGATTCAGGGAGGGACACATAACAGATATGCCATCATGCAATTAATGACAGATCAAACTGATATTATACTTTATGTACTATGATAGTGTATGTAGTGTAGTGTAGATACATAGTGTAGTGTATATGTTGAATGTAGATAGTGTATGTAGGTAGTGTAGTGTAGATAGTGTAGTGTAGATAGTGTAGAGTAGATAGTGTAGTGTAGATAGTGTAGAGTAGATAGTGTAGTGCAGATAGATAGTGTAGCTGGTGTATGTAGATAGTGTAGTGTAGATCGTGCAGTGTAGATTGTGTAGATAGCGTAGTGTAGACAGTGTAGATAGTGCAGTGTAGATAGTGTAGTGTAGATAGTGCAGTGTAGATAGTGTAGTGTAGATAGTGCAGTGTAGATGGATAGTGTAGTATAGATATCATAGTGTAGATAGATACTGCCTCTGATCTAGCAGACTCATTGAACACAAATGCTTCGTTTGTAAATTATGTCTGAGTGTTGAAGTGTGCTATCAGTAAATTTAAAAAACAAGAAAATCATGCCGTCTGGTTTGCGTAATATAAGGAATTTATTTTTATTTATTTATTTATTTAAATTTTACCCCCTTTTCTCCCCAATTTCGTCATATCCAATTGTTAGTAATTACTATCTTGTCTCATCGCTACAACTCCCGTATGGGCTCTGGAGAGACGAAGGTCGAAAGCCATGCGTCCACCAAAACACAACCCAACCAAGCCGCACTGCTTCTTAACACAGCGCACCTCCAAACCGGAAGCCAGCCGCACCAATTTGTCAGAGGAAACACTGTGCACCTGGCTACCTTGGCTAGCGCGCACTGCCCACCACAGGAGTCGCTGGTGCGCGATGAGACAAAGATATCCCTACCGGCCAAACCCTCCCTAACCCGGACGACGCTAGGCCAATTGTGCATCGCCCCACGGACCTCTCGGTCGTGGCCGGCTGCGACAGAGCCTGGGCGTGAACCCAGAGTCTCTGGTGGCACAGCTTGCGCTGCGATGCAGTGCCCTAGACCACTGCACCACCCGGGAGGCAATATAAGGAATTTTCAATGATTTATTCTTGTACTTTTACTTTTGATACTTAAGTATATTTTAGCGATTACATTTACTTTTGATACTTAAGTGAATTTTAAACCAAATACTTTTTTACTTTTACTCAAGTAGTATTTTACTGGGTGACTTTCACTTTTACTTGAGTCGATTTCTATTAAGGGATCTTTACTTTTACTCAAGTATGAAAATTGGGTACTTTTTCTACCACTGGTAGGTTCACGGATCCCCCATTTACTGCTGCTCATTCCGTTCACCAGCTCCGGAGGTCTATGTCGGCGCCCTTCTAGGCATCACGCAACTAGATTCATTACCACCAAAACCGGACTGTCTTGTCTCATTACGCACACCTGGTTCCCATTCCCCCTGATTAGTATGTATATATATGTGCCCTCTGTTCCCCATTGTCTTTGTCGGTTATTGTTACCATGTCCGTTGGTCGTGTGACCAACGGACATGTGGTTGTAACTGAAGTGATTGTAACTTTGAAGTAATGTTGATGTCACAACACTTTTTGTTTTACTTCCTTATTTACATATGGAAAGGCATTGTGTTTCAAAACAAAGTAATAACCATGATGATGATGATTATGGTCATGTGATCTGAATGATTGCTTTCTAAACATATTGTCACATGTCACAGTTGACCTCATCTAGTAACCAGTGTTCCATGTCACTGTCTCTTCCCCCTCAGTACCTGCAGTAGGTCCCAGCTGTAGCAGTACAGTCACTGTGCAGTCTGACTGAGGGAGGTTTTTGTACGGCTCTGTATCACTGTGTGAACACTGGACCACTGTGGTAACTCTGACAGTAATAATCTCCTGCATCTTCAGCCAGGACTGCACTGATGGTCAGAGTGAAGTCACTATGAGATCCACTGCCACTGAATCTAGATGGAGTCCCAGACTGAAGTGTTGTAGCATGGTAAATAAGGAGTTTATGAGTTCCTCCAGCTGTCTGTTGATACCAGGCAAGACGGGCATCAGAGTAACCTGCTCGATACACATTACTGCTGGTTTTACAGTTCAGAGAGACTGGTTTTCCGAGAAGAACAGTTTCCACTGTAGGAGTCTGAGTCACAGTGTACTGACCTCTGGATTCTGAAAAATAGACATTTAAGAACTCATTATATATGTGATAACATTTGACCATGTTGTCTAAATCTCTAATGTCTCATTTTCTCAATTTGAGGCAAAATTAAGATACAATATTTGAAGAAAGTAATTTTAGACCAACAAAGTATAAATCATACCTTGAATTAGGAACATCAATATCCACACACAGCTCATTATAAAAGTCATTGTTGAAATTCTGTTGGTCAGGACAGCTCTCAGTCATGAAGTGTTAAACTCATAGGGATATAAACACTCCCAGACCACTGAAGCATGTGCTGCTAATGCAAAGTGTCATATATGTAAATAGTCTTCCTGGACAGTCAGACTTTATTAATACCTGTTGTGTGATGTGATGTAGAAACATGATAACTATTTAATCCCTGACATGGTTTCTGGTAGAACTTTTTTTATTTTATTTTTATTTATTTTTTAACCTTTATTTAAACCAGGAGGCTAGTTGAGAACAAGTTCTCATTTGCAACTGCGACCTGGCAAGATAAAGCATAGCAGTGTGAACAGACAACACAGAGTTACACATGGAGTAAACAATAAACAAGTCAATAACATGGTAGAAAAAAGAGAATCTATATACAATGTGTGCAAAAGGCATGAGGTAGGAAATAAATCGAATAATTACAATTTAGCGATTAACACTGGAGTGATAAATCATCAGATGATCATGTGCAAGAAGAGTACTGGTGTGCAAAAGAGCAGAAAAGTAAATAAATAAAAGCAGTATGGGGGGTGAGGTAGGTAAATTGGGTGGGTAGTTTAAGATGGACTATGTACAGCTGCAGCGATGGTTAGCTGCTCGGATAGCAGATTTTTAAGTTGTTGAGGGAGATAAAAGTCTCCAACTTCAGAGATTTTTGCAATTCGTTCCAGTCGCAGGCAGCAGAGAACTGGAAGGAAAGGCGTCCAAATGAGGTTTTAGCTTTAGGGATGATCAGTGAGATACACCTGCTGGAGCGCGTGCTGCGGGTGGGTGTAGCCATCGTGACCAGTGAACTGAGATAAGGCGGCACTTTACCTAGCATAGCCTTGTAGATGACCTGGAGCAGTGGGTCTGACGACGAACATGTAGCGAGGCCAGCCGACTAGGCATACAGGTCGCAGTGGTGGGTCGTATAAGGTGCTTTAGTAACAAAACGAATGGACTGTGATAAACTGCATCCAGTTTGCTGAGTAGAGTGTTGGAAGCTATTTTGTAGATGACATCGCCGAAGTCGAGGATCGGTAGGATAGTCAGTTTTACTAGGGTAAGTTTGCGGCGTGAGTGAAGGAGGCTTTGTTGCGGAATAGAAAGCCGATTCTTGATTTGATTTTGATTGGAGATGTTTGATCTGAGTCTGGAAGGAGAGTTTGCAGTCTAGCCAGACACCTAGGTACTTATAGATGTACATATTCTAGGTCGGAACCGTCCAGGGTGGTGATGCTAGTCGGGCGTGCGGGTGCAGGCAGCGAACGGTTGAAAGCATGCATTTGGTTTTACTAGCGTTTAAGAGGGCAGTTGGAGGCCACGGAAGGAGTGTTGTATGGCATTGAAGCTCGTTTGGAGGTTAGATAGCACAGTGTCCAAGGAAGGGCCGGAAGTATATAGAATGGTGTCGTCTGCGTAGAGGTGGATCAGGGAATCGCCCGCAGCAAGAGCAAATCTATTGATGTATACAGAGAAAAGGTCGGCCCGAGAATTGAACCCTGTGGTACCCCCATAGAGACTGCAGAGGACCGCAAAGTAGTTGGTGAACCAGGCAAGGCAGTCATTAGAAAAACCGAGGCCTGAGTCTGCCGATAAGAATATGGTGATTGACAGAGTCGAAAGCCTTGGCAGGTCGATGAAGACGCTGCACAGTAATGTCTTTTATCGATGGCGGTTATGATATCGTTTAGTACCTTGAGCGTGGCTGAGGTGCCCCCGTGACCGGCTCGGAAACGGATTGCACAGCGGAGAAGGTACGGTGGGATTCGAGATGGTCAGTGATCTGTTTGTTGACTTGGCTTTCGAAGACCTTAGATAGGCAGGCAGGATGGATATAGGTCTGTAACAGTTTGGGTCCAGGGTGTCTCCCCTTTGAGAGGGGGATGACCGCGGGCAGCTTTCCAATCTTGGGGATCTCAGATGATACGAAGGAGAGGTTGAACAGGCTGGTAATAGGGGGTGGCGACAATGGCGGCGGACAGTTTCAGAAATAGGGGGTCCAGATTGTCAAGCCCAGCTGATTTGTATGGGTCCAGGTTTTCCAGCTCTTTCAGAACATCTGCTATCTGGATTTGGGTAAAGGAGAAGCTGGGGAGGCTTGGGCGAGTAGCAGCGGGGGGGGCGGGGCTGTTGGCCAAGGTTGGAGTCGCCCAGGAGGAAGGCATGGCCAGCCATTGAGAAATGCTTGTTGAAGTCTTCGATTATCACGGATTTATCGGTGGTGACCGTGTTACCTAGCTTCAGTGCAGTGGGCAGCTGGGAGGAGGTGCTCTTGTTCTCCATGGACTTTACAGTATCCACAGAACTTTTTTGGAGTTAGAGCTACAGGATGCGAATTTCTGCTTGAAAAAGCTGGCCTTTGCTTTCCTGACTGACTGCGTGTATTGGTTCCTGACTTCCCTGAACAGTTGCATATCGCGGGGGCTCTTCGATGCTATTGCAGTTCGCCACAGGATGTTTTTGTGCTGGTCGAGGGCAGTCAGGTCTGGAGTGAACCAAGGGCTATATCTGTTCTTGGTTCTGCATTTTTTGAAGGAGCATGTTGTCTAATATGGTGAGGAGTAACATTTAAAGAATGAAAGGCATCCTCAACTGACGGGATGAGGTCAATATCCTTCCAGGGTACCCGGGCCAGGTCGATTAGAAAGGCCTGCTCGCAGAAGTGTTTTAGGAGCGTTTGACAGTGATGAGGGTGGTCGTTTGACCGCGGACCCGTGGCGGATACAGGCAATGAGGCAGTGATCGCTGAGATCTTGATTGAAGACAGAGGGTGTATTTGGAGGGCAGGTTGGTCAGGATAATGTCTATTAGGGTGCCCATGTTACAGGATTTAGGGTTGTACCTGGTGGGTTCCTTGATGATTTGTGTGAGATTGAGGGCATCAAGCTGGATTGTAGGACTGCCGGGGTGTTAAGCATATCCAGTTTAGTCACTAACAGAACAAACTCTGAAGCTAGATGGGGAGCGATCAATTCACAGATGGTGTCCAGGGCAAGCTGGGAGCTGAGGGGGGTCGGTAGCAGGCGGCAACAGTGAGAGACTTATTTCTGGAGAGATTAATTTTTTAATTAGAAGTTCGAACTGTTTGGGCATAGACCTGGAAAGTATGACAGAACTTTGCAGGCTATCTCTGCAGTAGATTGCAACTCCTCCCTTTGGCAGTTTATTGACGGAAGTGTTATAGTTGGGTATGGAAATCTCAGAATTTTTGGTGGCCTTCCTAAGCCAGGATTCGGACACGGCAAGGACATCAGGATTGGCAGAGTGTGCTAAAGCGGTGAGTAAGGCAACTTAGGGAGAGGCTTCTGATGTTGACATGCATGAGGCCAAGGCTTTTTCGATCACAGAAGTCAACAAATGAGGGTGATGGGGACATGCAGGGCTGGGTTTACCTCCACATCACCCGAGGAACAGAGAGTAGTAGGATGAGGGTGCGGCTAAAGGCTATCAAAACTGGTCGCCTAGAGCGTTGGGGACAAAGAATAAAAGGAGCAGATTTATGGGCGTGGTAGAATAGATTCTGGGCATAATGTGCAGACAGGGGTATGGAGGGCGGCGGGTACAGCGGAGGCAAGCCAGGCACTGGGTGATGATAAGAGAGTTGTATCTCTGGACATGCTGGTCTAATGGGTGAGGTCACCGCATGTGTGGGGGTGGGACAAGGGGGTATCAGAGGTACGGAGAGTGAACTACAGGGTCCATTGCAAACCAAACAATGATAATGAAAACTAGCCTGAACAACAGTATGCAAGGCATATTGATATTTGAGAGAGACATACAATAAGGCATAAAGTGATTGCAGGTCTTGATTGGGAGAGCTAGCTAAAACAACAGGTAAGATAACAGCAGCAATAACAGGGTGCTAGTCTAACACAGCAACAACAGGTAAAAATGGCGACGACTAGGCAGAGAGGGTCGGATTAACTACACACAGATCCTGAGTTAAAGCACAGAGCCGACAGATAAAACACAAATAAACAGAATGGAGTAGTGAATTAATGGACAGTCAAGCATGCATCAGCTATGTAGCCAAGTGATCATAGTGTCCAGGGGGCAGCCGTAGATGGAGCAGGGAGGCCTCCACTAAGCTAGCACGCGGCGTTTAAAGTTAGTAGCCCGGGGGGTGGTCTGCTCAGACGGAGGGGGTCTGCTCAGACGTGTCGTGTCGACAGAGAATCCAGAGAATCCAAGCGAATGGCGAAAGAGAGGTTGTGAATTGTAGAATTGTGTTTGCTAACTGGTGCTAGCTTCGTGGCAGTGGCGCTAACTGGCTAGCTGCAAGCTAGCTGTGAGGATCAGAAGTAGTGGCTCAGGGATTACGGCAGGAATCCGGCGTTGTTGTCGAGAGACAGTCCGATGCTGGTAATATTGGTGAATAATATCCAGGCTAATAACAGGGCTGGTGTCTGTGCAGAAGGTAAAAGCTACTAGCAGCGGCAAAAAAATTGCTAAATTAGCTTGTAGCTGATTTAGACCAGTTGTGATGGATTGGCAGGGCTCTGTGTCGGCAAAAAAAAGGTCCAGTCCAATTGGCAAAAGAGGTATGTAGCCAAGAATTGCTGGTAGACCTCTTCGGCTAGCCGGCAGATGGGCCTAGCTCGAGGCTAGCTCAAGGCTAACTGGTGCTTGCTTCGGGACAGAGGTGTTAGCCAGTAGTAGCACTCGGTTGCAGCTAGCTAGCTGTGATAATACGGTGTAATTGTCCAGAGCTTGCGTCAGGAATCCGGTGATGTGGTAGAGAAAAAGCAGTCCTATATGCTCTGGGTTGATATCGCGCTTGCAGACTGGCAGGTATTGGCCCGGTATTGAAGCTGGCTGTGTCCGAGTTAAGGGCGAAGACCGCAGCAGTGGCTAACTGACTACTAGCTAGTAGCTAGTTATCTGGCTAGCTTCTGATTGGGGTTACGGTTCTAAAGTATAAAAAAAAATAGCAGGTCCGTACCACATTGGGTGAGGCGGAATGTAGGAATGTATATTCAGTTCCTAGATGGAAAGTGAAATTAAAATATATACGAAATGTATACGAAAAATACGAATACTATTTACACGGGACAGACAGGACAAAGACACATCCGACTGCTACGCCATCTTGGATTTCAGTGCTTACACAGCACTGAACTGCTGAATTGGGAGTGATATATTGATTTTAGACATCTACAATTGAAGCATATTCAGTAACTGCAGTCTGTCTGAGGACTGTGTGATGCTGCTGGCTGATCTAAAGGGGAGATCTCCAGAGCTCTGACGTCTCCAGTCTCCTGCTTCACCTGCTGCTCTCTGGAACTACCTCAGTAGTGTGAGGGAGGATGTCTGGGCGATGTTTAGGGGTTTTATTATATGTTTTTGTATCATGTTGATGAAATTCTAGCTATTCAAAGTGCAGGTCACTATATATTTTACCTCTTGGTGATGTCATTCGGAAACATAATGTTAACTTTCACTGCTATGCGGACCACACAGCTGTACATTTCGATGAAACATAGCAAAGCCCCAAAATTGCCCTCCCTGAAAGCCTGTGTTTCTAATTTAAGGAAGTGGATGGCGGCAAATATTTTTACTTTTAAACTAGGACAAAACAGAGATGCTAGTTCTAGGTCCCAAGAACCAAAGAGATATTCGGTTGGATCTGACAGTTATTCTTGATGGTTGTCTCAAATAAAACTGTGAAAGACCTCTGCGTTACTCTGGATGCTGATCTCTCTTTTGACGAACATATCAAGACTATTTCAAGGACAACTTTTTTCCATCTTTGTAACATTGCAAAAATCAAGAACTTTCTGTCCAAAAATGATGCAGAAAAGTTAATCCATGCCTTGTCACTTCTTGATTAAAATACTGGAATGCTCTACTTTCTGGCTACTTGGATAAAGCACTAAACAAACTTCAGCTAGTGTCACGATCGTCATAATGATTGGACCAAGATTCAGCGTGGTATGTTTCCATCCCTTTTATTAGGAAGAGAAAACTCAAAGAACAAAAACAATAAAGCGAACGAACGAAACGTGAAGCTAATATAATGCTCACAGGCAACTAATACATACTCATGATCCCACAAATCACAATGGGGAAATGGCTACCTAAATATGATCCCCAATCAAAGACAACGATAAACAGCTGCCTCTGATTGGGAACCATACCAGGACAATGTAGATATATAATTCCCCTAGATAACCCACCCTTAATCACACCCCGACCTAACCAACATAGAGAATAAACATCTCGCTATGGTCAGGGCGTGACAGTTAGTGCTAAACATGGCTGCTAGAATCTTAGCTAGAACCAAAAAATGCTAGCCTCTACACTGGCTTCCTGTTAAGGCTAGGGCTAATTTCAAGGTTTTACTGCTAACATACAAAGCATTACATGGGCTTGCTCCTACCTATCTCTCTGATTTGGTCCTACCTACATACCTACAAGTACACTACGGTGACAAGACTTATTGTCCCTCGAATTACTAAGCAAACAGCTGGAGGCAGGGCTTTCTCCTATAGTACTCCATTTTATCCATGTGAGAGATGCAGACTCGGTTCTCAACCTTTATATCTTTATTGAAGACTCATCTCTTCAGTAGGTCCAATGATTGAGTGTAGTCTGGCCAGGGGAGTGAAGGTGAACGGAACGGCAATGGAGAGACGAACCGCCCTTGCTGTCTCTGCTTGGCCGGTTCCCCTATCTCCATTGGGATTCTCTGCCTCTAAACCTATTACGGGGGCTGAGTCACTGGCTTACTGGTGCTCTTTCATGCAGTCGCTAGCATGGGTGCATCACTGGAATGGGTTTGAGACACTGATGTGAACTTCCTGTCCGATTTGGTGCCCCCCTCGGGTTCGTGCCGTGGTGGAGATCTTCGTGGGCTATACTCAGCATTGTCTCAAGTGTCACGCCCTGGCAGTAGAGTGGTTTTTATTCTATATTTTGGTTAGGTCAGGGTGTGACTAGGGTGGGCATTCTAGTTTCCTTATTTCTATGTTGGTGTGGTTGATTCCCAATCAGGGGCAGCTGTCTATCGTTGTCCCTGATTTGGGATCATATATAAGTTGTTATTTTCCTTTTGGGTTTTGTGGGGTCTTGTTTTCTGTTTAGTGTCTGCACCTGACAGAACTGTTTGCTTTCGTTTTCGCTTTGTTATTTTGTCTGAGTGTTTTTTGATAATAAAAGTCATGAACACTTTCCACGCTGAGCTTTGGTCCACTCCTTTCGAGAGCCGTAAAGGAAGACCCCACCCAAAACGGACCAAGCAGCATGGCCAGGAGGAGCAGGGATCCTGGGCCCGGGAGAAAAGGGAGTGGAGGACATCCTGGACCTGGGAGGTCATGGAAGCAGGCGGAGGTAGCGAGAGAGGAACGGCGACGCTACGAGGAGTTGAGACAACGAAGGACGCCCGAGAGGCAGCTCCCCCCAAAAATCGGGGGTGGGGGCACATGGGGAGATTGGCGGAGTCCGGGTTTAGACCTGAGCCAACTCCTCGTGCTTACTGTGTGACAGGTCAGGCACCGTGTTATGCGGGGATGCGCACGGTGTCTCCAGTGCCCATTCACAGCCTGGTGCACTCTGTTCCAGCTCCCCGCAGTTGCCGTGCTAGAGTGGGCATTCAGACAGGACGGATTGTGCCGGCTCAGCGCTCCTGGTCTCCGGTGCGTCTCTTCGGCCCAGGATATCCTGCACCAGCTCTACGCACGGTATCCCCAGTTCGCCAGCACAACCCAATGCGGACTGTTCCAGCTCCCCGCACTTGCCGTGCTACGGGGGGTATTCAGCCAGGATGCGTTGTGCCAGCTCTACGCTCCAGACCTCCAGTGCACCTCCACGGCCCAGTATATCCTGCGCCGGCTATACGCACTATGCCTCCAGTGCGCCTTCTTAGCCCAGTGCGTCCTGTGCCAGCTTTCCACACTCACCGAGCTAAAGTGGGTATCCAGCCAGTTGTGGCAGCTCCACGTACCAGGCTTCCAGTACGTCTCCTCAGTCCGGTGAGACCTGTTCTGGCTCCACGTACAAAGCCTCCAGTGATGATCCATGGTCCGAAGCATCCAGTGATGATCCATGGCCCGGAGCCTGTAGTGATGATCTATGGCACGAAGCCAGTGATGATCTATGGCACGAAGCCAGTGATAATCCATGGCCCGGAGCCTTCAGTGATAATCCATGGCACGAAGCCTCCAGTGATGATCCATGGCCCGGAGCCTGTAGATATGATCCATGGCACGGAGCCTGCAGCGACCGTCCCCCGTCCGGAGCCTGCAGCAACGGTCCCCAGTCCGGAGCCTCCAGCAACGGTCCCCAGTCCGGAGCCTGCAGTGACGGTCCCCAGTCCGGAGCCTCCAGCGACGGTCCCCAGTCCGGAGCCTCCAGCGATGGTCCCCAGTCCGGAGCCTGCAGCGACGTTCTCCAGTCCGGAGCCTGCAGCGACGGTCCCCAGTCCGGAGCCTCCGGCGATGATCGGTGGTCTGGTTCCTCCGGCAATGATCTGCGGCCCGGTTCCTCCAGTGAAGGTCCATGCACCAGGGCCACCACCAAAGCGGAGGGATCTGCGGGCGGAGGGGAGTCTACGTCCCGCACCGGAGCCGCCGCCGTGAATGGATGCCCACCCAGACCCTCCCCTTTAGTGTCAGGTTTTGCGGCCGGAGTCCGCACCTTTCGGGGGGTACTGTCACGCCCTGGCCGTAGAGAGGTTTTTATTCTATATTTTGGTTAGGTCAGGGTGTGACTAGGGTGGGCATTCTAGTTTCCTTATTTCTATGTTGGTGTGGTTGATTCCCAGTCAGGGGCAGCTGTCTATCGTTGTCCCTGATTGGGGATCATACATAAATTGTCATTTTCCTTTTCGGTTTTGTGGGGTCTTGTTTTCTGTTTAGTGTCTGCACCTGACAGAACTTTTCGCTTTCTTTTTCGCTTTGTTATTTTGTCTGAGTGTTTTTTGATAATAAAAGTCATGAACACTTTCCACGCTGTGCTTTGGTCCACTCCTTTTGAGAGCTGTAACATCAAGATAGTAAGTTGGTGGTTTGAAGATATCCCTCTGGTGGTGTGGGGGCTGTGCTTTGTCAAAGTGGGTGGGGTTATATCCTGCCTGGTTGGCCTTGTCCGAGAGTATCATAGGACAGGGCCATTGTGTCTCCAGACCCCTCCTGTCTCAGCCTCCAGTATTTATGCTGCAATAGTTTGTGTGTCGAGGGGCTAGGGTCAGTCTGTTATATCTTGAGTATTTCTCCGGTCTTATCCTGTGTGAATTTAAGTATGCTCCCTCTAATTCTCTCTCTCTCCCTCTCCCTCCCCTCCTGGACAACCTGAGCCTCGGGTCCATGCCTCAGGACTACCTGGCCTGATGACTCCATGCTGTCCCCAGTCCACCTGGTCGTGCTACTGCTCCAGTTTCAACTGTTCTGCTTGCGGCTATGAAACTCTGACCTGTTCACCGGACGTACTACTTTGTCCCAGACCTGCTGTTTTCGACTCTCTTTTTACTGCCCCTGCTGTCTCTAACTCTGAATGCTCGGCTATGAAAAGCCAACTGACATTTACTCCTGAGGTGGTGACCTGTTGCACCCTCTACAACCACTGTGATTATTATTATTTGCCGCTGCTGGTCATTTATTAACGTTTGAACATCTTGGCCATGTACTGTTATAATATCTACCCGGCACAGCCAGAAGAGGACTGGCCACCCCTCAGAGCCTGGTTTCTCTCTAGGTTTCTTCCTAGGTTCTGGCCTTTCTAGGGAGTTATCCCTAGCCACTGTGCTTCTACATCTGCAATGCTTGCTGTTTGGGGTTTTAGCCTGTGTTTCTGTATAACACTTTGTGACATCGGCTAATGTAAAAAGGGCTTTATAAATACATTTGATTGATTGAGGTCATCTTTAGTTTTTTTTTATCATTTTGATCATATTCAGATTGGTTGATGGTTTTTCTTGAGTTACTCAACAGTCATGTGATAGAAGAATTACATATTTACCTGGTTTGTTTGATATTAATAGTTAGCAATTAATACTTAACAAATAGGAAGACATTTCTGTTCTGTTTAATTCTGTGTTTCTGTAAAGAGATGGTTTCCACTCTAGCTTCCTGCAGTTAGTCTGGGCGTAGGGTCAAGAAAATGGGTTTTGCTAGATAGTTTGGGCTGACAATGACTTGGTGATAATTACCTAAAGCTGTCATTATATAGACAAGATGTGGTGTGTGTGACCCAAGATAGAGATAGCCTGGAAGAGTTAAGAACACTGCCTCATTGTCTCATCTTCCTGGCATCTGGGAAACTAAGCCGGGTTGGGGGTAAAACACCATCCTGTGTAGATAAACAAGGTGGCTTATGGGAGTTGGAACCAGTCTGACTTAACATTTTTAAGTCCTATATAAAGTCTCTGTTTTATCATTATCAGTTAGGCACTCGGACCAACAGTCAAGACTGTTGGGCCGACGGTTTCACTATTGCAATAATGAATCAATATTGAATTAAGATGATTGTTTGAAGAAATGACCATGTCTCTCAGTACGGAATTTCCACAACATTTTTGACAATGAGGGGGATCTCTGCAACTTCACCTGTTGACCGATCCTGAAGATCTGGGTAAACTGTGCACAGGGGATCAGGAATTGGGGTCTCAGGGAAAAACCACACTCATTAACTTCTCTGCGCTACGCATCCCTTTTACGGGATCACTTTCCTAAACAACCGCTAGAATTGCAGGGAGCCAAATGCATAAATATTACTAAAAATATTTATAATCATGCAATCACAAGTGAAATATACCAAAACACAGCTTAGCTTGTTGTTAATCCACCTATCGTGTCAGATTTTGAGAAAATATTTTATAACGAAAGAAATCCAAGCTTTTGTGAGTGTAGCTTTCAATGCTACAACAGCTGGCCCCAAATTAGCATGGTCACGAAAGTCATAAAAACAATAAAATGAATCGCTTACCTGAGATAATCTTCGGATGTTTCCACTCACGAGACTCCCAGTTACACAACATCTTCTTTTTGTTCGATAAATATTACTTTTATCACAAAAAAACGCCATTTGGGTTGCGCGTTATGTTCAGAAAACTACAGCCTCATTCCGGTCCTGAAAGGAAGAAGGAAATTATCAAACGTATCAGATTAAAAAATATTACAAAAAATATTTATAATCATGCAATCACAAGTGAAATATACCAAAACACAGCTTAGCTTGTTGTTAATCCACCTATCGTGTCAGATTTTGAAAATATATTTTACAGCGAAAGAAATCCAAGCTTTTGTGAGTGTAGCTTTGAATGCTACAACAATTAGCCTTATATTAGCTTGGTTAGCTTGGTCACGAAAGTAAGAAAAGCAATAAAATTAATCGCTTACCTTTGATAATCTTTGGATGTTTCCACTCACGAGACACCCCAGTTACACAACAAATCGTATTTTTGTTCGATAAATATGACTTTTATCACAAAAAAACGCCATTTGGGTTGCGCATTATGTTGAGAAAACAAAAGCCTTGTTCTATCCGTAATGGTCGTAGAAACATGTCAAATGTTTTTTATAATCAATCCTCAGGTTGTTTTTAACAAACATAATCGATAATATTTCAAACGGACCATAACCTATTCATTAAGAGACAAAAGGAAAATGGAGAGCTCCCCTCTGGCGCGCAGGCACTATTCAGAGTACACCTGACTACTTTTGAAAAATCTCATTCATTTTTCAAAATAAAAGCCTGAAACTATGTCTAAAGCCTGGTCACAGCCTGAGGAAGCCATTGGGAAAGGAATATGGTTGATACCCCTTTAAATAGAGGATAGACGGTCCATGAATCACAGATTAAAAAATATATATATATATCACTTCCGGGTTATATTTTCTCAGGTTTTCGTTTGCAGAATAACTTTTGTTATACTCACAGACAGTTTTGGAAACTTTGGAGTGTTTATCCTAATCTGTAAATTATATGCATATTCTACAATCTGGGCCAGAGAAAATGTCCGTTTACGTTGGGCACGTTATTTAAAAAATAAAATAAAATATGACCTCTAGCGCTAAGAAGTTAATGAGCAGCTGGACCCTCCTATGATCTGAGAGGTGCGGGCACGGGTGGATACCAGAGCTCGGACATAGACTGAGAGAGGTAGGCTTGGACAATCTTTCAATAAGTGTATGAAATTATAAAGAAAACAAACAGTCCAAAAATATAGCCCTTGTTGAGGGTACACTCAGAGCGAGGTCTTCCTTAGCCTCTCTTGGGTAGGGGGCAGTATTTTCACGTCCGGATGAAAGCGTGCCCAGAGTGAACTGCCTGCTACTCAGGCCCAGATGCTAGGATATGCATATTATTAGTAGATTTGGATAGAAAACACTCTGAAGTTTCTAAAACTGTTTGAATGATGTCTGTGAGTATAACATAACTCATATGGCAGGCAAACACATGAGAAAAAAATCAACCAGGAAGTGGGAAATCTGAGGTTTGTAGTTTTTCAACTCTTCGGTTATCCAAGATAGAGTGGAAATGGGGTCATGTTGCACTTCCTAAGGCTTCCACTAGATGTCAACAGTCTTTAGAACCTTGTTTGAGGCTTCTACTGTGAAGTGGGGGCGAATGAGAGAGGAATGAGTCAGAGGTCTGCCAGAGAGCCACGAGCTGACCAGGCGCGTTCACGTGAGAGAGTTAGCTTCCGTTCCAATGCATTTCTGAAGACAAAGGAATTCTCCGGTTGGAACATTATTGAAGATTTATGTTAAAAACATCCTAAAGATTGATTCTATATATCGTTTGACATGTTTCTACGGACTGTAACGGAACTATTTGACTTTTCGTCTGCACCTAGTGATCGCTCGTCATGACTTTTGATTACTGGGCTAAACGCGCTAACAAAAAGGAGTTATTTGGACATAAATGATGGACTTCATCAAACAAAACAAACATTTATTGTGGAACTGGGATTCCTGGGAGTGCATTCTGATGAAGATCATCAAAGCTAAGTGAATATTTATAATGCTTTTTCTGGCTTCTGTTGACTCCAACATGGCGGAAATCTGTTTGGCTTGATTTGTTGTCTGAGCGCTGTACTCAGATTATTTGCACGGTGTGCAAGTTCTTTTTAAATCTGACACAGCAGTTTTATTAAGGAGAAGTGGATCTAAAATTCCATGCATAACAGTTGTATCTTTTAGCAATGTTTATTATGAGTATTTCTGTCAAATTGGCTCTCTGCAAAATCACCGGATGTTTTGGAACTACTGAACATAACGCACCAATTTAAACTCAGATTTTTGGATATAAATATGAACTTTACCGAACAAAACATACATGTAATGTGTAACATGAAGTCCTATGAGTGTCATCTGATGAAGATCATCAAAGGTTAGTGATTCATTTTATCTCTATTTCTGTTTTTTGTGACTACTCTCTTTGGCTGGAAAAATGGCTGTGTTTTTCTGTGACTTGGCTCTGACCTAACATAATTGTTTGGTGTGCTTTTGTCGTAAAGCCTTTTTGAAATCAGACACTGTGGCTGGATTTACAACAAGTGTATCTTTAAAATGGTGTAAAATACTGTATGTTTGAGGACTTTTAATTATGGGATTTCTGTTGTTTTGAATTTGGCGCCCTGCAGTTTCACTGGCTGTTGACGAGGTGAGACGCTACCATCCCACATACCCTAGAGAGGTTAATAGGGCCACAGCTGAGGTAACTAGCAGGACTGAGTTGAGTTGATAAGAATGTTCTTAAGTGAGGTATCCCTGGGCTGTAATTGTTAATTAGCCAGTTGCAGGCAACCAAAAGGCCAGATCTGTGGTACTGACTTGATCACATTAGTACTGGTGAGGTCAATGTAGAGTGAAGGACTAGAACGCGGGTAATCTTGTGAGAAAACTCAGCTTGGTGAAGCACATTGAATGAGGGACTATAGTGCAGGTGATGCCTTGCGAGGGCATCTGACTTGGTGAAGTTCAAATTTTAAAGTGCATGTAATTGATACAATGTTTTGTTAAATGAGGTGAACAGGTAGGACCTGGGTTACTATTGTTAGGTGTTATTGTGCGTGTTTTGATATTCCTGGTACTTAGAAAATACGAAGTAAGATTGGATTTTTAGGACCGTGTTACAAAGTTAGGTAGGAGACATGGGTACCCAGATTGCAGTTTCTATGACTTCCACTAGATGTCAACAGTCTTTAGACATTGTTTCAGGCTTGTTTTCTGAAAAATGAAGAAGAATGAGACCATTTTGTAAGTGGACTGTAGAATCAAGCAGAGCTGGTTTGCGCGCGTAACCGATTGCGCACCCTTCGTTGTTTTTCCTTTCTAATGAAGACCCTATTGTCCGGTTGAAATATTATCGATTATTTAGACAATAGACAACCTGAGGATTAATTAGAAACATCGTTTGACATGTTTCGACGAACCTTACCGGTACTATTAGGATGTATTCCGTCTGCATGTTTTGACCGCCTTTGAGCCAGTGGATTACTGAACAAAACGCACCAACAAAACCGTTTTTTGGATATAAAGAGGGACTTTATTGAACAAAACAAACATTTATTGTGTAGCTGGGACTCTTGTGACTGCAACCAGAAGAAGATCTTCAAAGGTAAGTACTGTCACGCCCTGGCCATAGAGAGGCTTTTATTCTCTATTTTGGTTAGGCCAGGGTGTGACTAGGTGGGGATTCTAGTTTCTTTATTTCTATGTTTTGAATTTCTATGTTTTGGCCGGGTATGGTTCTCAATCAGGGACAGCTGTCTATCGTTGTCTCTGATTGGGAATCATACTTAGGCAGCCTTTTTTCCTTTGGTGTTTGTGGGTAGTTATCTTTGTTAGTGGCACTAATGCCCTGTTAAGCTTCACGGTCGTTTCTTTGTTTTCTTGGCGACATTTACTATAAATAAAAGAAAATGTACGCTCACGACACTGCACCTTGGTCTCCTTCCGACGACGGCCGTGACAGGATACATGTGGAGTATTATTCCAATAGGGTACCGTCCGGGAAATTTGATGATTGATAAGATTTGATAAAGTAATACTGGGAGTATAATGAGATGCAACTTAAACAACCCATATGTAGACGTACGTAGGTTCAGAGTGATCTCTTTATGGATCATTTGTTAGAGATAAGGTTAAAGCATTATATGACTGTCTACAGGATCTGGGAGATTGGCATATATAAAAGATTGGCATATGTTAAAACCGCGAGGAGAGGGGCGGAAATAAATTCATAGAAGAGAAACTATAGCAAAGCCATAAAAACACTAATAGAAGGGAAATATCCAGCAGAGGTTGGTATTAAACATGTAGAGTAATATTGTTAGGGTAGACTACATGTAAAAGTTGTATTTTTCTAGTAAGGAGGGAATAATCATGATTTGGTATCTTTTATTTTCTAAACCTTACGATGGGTGACAGTGACGAAGACATTGATAAGGACAATTGATGTAAACGTAATGAGTGTTGGTAGTATGTGAATGGTAATATGTTATTAGTACGTTTTTTGTTGTTGTTGATAGCACTCTAATGATGCGATATTTTAGTAATACAAGGTACAAGGTTAAATGCTGAGTATAGGGATTGAACCTTGAGATTGTAAAAACAATTAGCTTTAGTTAAAAGCGAGCAGGCAATGGGACATAGAGGTATGAGAAACATTCTTTGACAGTTTCTGATTATTGTTGCTTGGTTTTGTAGTTTTGGTAACACCAGTGAATTTGAGCAGGAAGTTAATGTGTTCAAAAATTATAATATGTTTCCATTACGTGGAACAGTGTCCAGTAATTAAAGGAAATTGAAATAAGAATTGAATATTAAACTGATAATGTCAGGCGTGCTCCCTCTCCGTTACGCTCCCCTGCGTGTCATCAGACTCACCTGGACTCCATCACCTCCTTGATTACCTTCCCTATATATGTCACTCCCTTTGGTTCTGTAACGCTCGTCTTCGGGTGAAAGAGAGGAAGACCAAGGCGCAGCGTGGTAAGTGTTCATGATGATGAATTTTAATGCTAATCCAACAAACAGAACACTACAAAATACAAAACAACAAACGAAGTGAACAAACGAACGAAACAGTACCGTGTGGCGAACAAACACTGACACGGCAACAAACACCCACAAACCAAAAGTGAAACCCAGGCTACCTAAGTATGATTCTCAATCAGGGACAACGATTGACAGCTGCCTCTGATTGAGAATCATACCAGGCCGAACACAAAACCCCAACATAGAAAAACACACATAGACTGCCCACCCCAACTCACGCCCTGACCATACTAAACAAAGAAAATACAAAAGAGCTATGGTCAGAACGTGACAGGTTCCTTCCCCAGGCGTTATTGTTTCTGTTCCTGTGTCAGTTCTGTGTGTTGTTCGTGTATCTTATTTTTGTATTATGTTGTGTTTATTTATTAAAACACTCACTCCCTGAACTTGCTTCCTGACTCTCAGCACACAGTATGTTTTAGTTTTTTTTTGTTTCGGTGGGAATGACGTCGGGTCCGGGAGCCGCTACAGGCTCTCATCCCATGACTGACCATTGTAACAATCACTATGCACATTACTGCTGGTTTTACAGTTCAGAGAGACTGTCTGTCCTGGGGGAAAAGTTTCCACTGCAGGAGTCTGAGTCATAGTGATCTGTCCTCTTCATTCTGAAACAGACAAAACAAATAATTGCACATCACCAATTATTAATAAAACAATCTTCACAGTCTATCAATCCACTGAAATTGTTTATTTTTCATTATACAAACACTTAACTCCTACTGTTTTTTAACTTTGATGTAGAAAGCAAGTGTCCAGATGAAGATGGTGATAAAAGTCATGGTTGTTGTGGGTTCTTATGTTATGAAGGACAGCTCTCAGTCATGAAGTGTTAAACTCACAGGGATATAAACACTCCCAGAGCACTGAAGCATGTGCTGCCAATGCAGAGCATCATCACTATGCAAATAATCTTCTGGTCTTCTCCCCATCCACCATTATTCAGTAGACTTAGTCCACTAAGGATCCGTCAGATTACAACTGAGAGTCCATTACAATCTGATGATCTTGCTCTTACAATTGTCACCAAATAATCATAGAAGTCCTATTTATATGTAAATAAATTAAGTGAATAAAAATATAATAAATACAAAGCTATAATTGGTTTAACTACCAAAACATATGATCACTATCAATGTTGTTTAGCAAGACAAAACCATCATTAATACTGAAGAAAATATGAAGAAAAAACTCATTAATGTATCTAAAGAACATATATGACTTTGTCTGTTGATTAGTGTTATAGTGTTATGGTAATATGGTATGGTAACATATTGATATTTATGGAAAAGAGGAATACTAATTTGTCCTGTTTTGTCCCCTGCAGGCAAAGTAGTGTTAGTGCAGTGAACTGTGTGGACTGAATGCTGGACTACTGGACTATTGGACTGACACTGAGAGAAGAGGGTCTCCACTGTGCAGGACTGCTACTCTGTTACTGACTGAGTTCAGCTTCCTCCCTCCTCTCCTCTGTCTCTGACCAGACACACCATCGTTACAATACATGAAACCCAATATGTTCCCTTTATATTAAGATTTCATTGTATTTATTTATCCTTTATTTAACATGAACATTATATTTTTCAAGTGAGCCTTGGTCAAGGCAGCAGCATCCATACAGTATACACATGAGACACAATACCACATAAAACCTAACAATGAACGGAAGTTAAAACATTAAAAGAGCAGGTTTAAAAACGTGCAGTCTGTGGTCAGCAGTCCTCCAATCCGGGATTTAAAATCATCAATCAGAATAAGATGATGTAATGTTAAGTCCTTTTGCAAGGTGTTCCAATATGATGGGGCAGCAAGGCTCAAAGCCCTCTTACCAAACTCAGTTCTTGTGTTGAGAACATTATATAATACAGTTCTGTGATCTCAGACAGTAATGTCCATGACTCTGTAGGGTGAGTAAAGTTCTTAAATATATTGGCAGCTGCCCTAAGATGTCTTCATAGACAAACATGTACCAGTGAGTCTGTGACTTCACAGTTAAGGACGGCCATCCTGCTTACTGATACAAGGTACAGTGATGTGCTAGAGGTATTGTGTTGGTTACTACTGGAACAGCATCATGGTAGAATGTCTAGTGTGTGCAGGTAAGATCCTGGAACATTCCAGAATATTGCCATAGTCCAACAAAGGATAGAAAGTGTCTGCAACCAGGTCTTTTCTTGCTTGAAATTAAAAACAAGACATATCCTAAAGAAAAAGTCCAGATTAAGTTGCAGATTTTTAGTGAGCTGTTAAATGTACAAAGTCATTGTTGGTATCCTCTGTTTCAGAAGATACCAGATTTGAACCTTTTTGTAGATAGATGGTTTCATGGTTCTCCATGGGATATCTAAGAAAAAGGAGTAAAAATGCAGAAAGGAACACATGAGATAATGACTGAATATGATCTAACAGCTTTGAGTTATAAGACATAGATATTGTTGTTCAGCTCTACTACACACTGTGTCATTATACTGGATCATCTCCTCCCCTCAGCACCTGCAGTAGGTCCCAGCTGTAGCAGTACAGTCACTGTGCAGTCTGACTGAGGGAGGTTTTTGTACGGCTATGTATCACTGTGGACCCAAAAGGTGCTACCAAGCCAGTTTGTGTGTACACTCTGACAGTAGTAATCTCCTGCATCTTCAGCCTGGACTTCACTGATGGTCAGAGTGAAGTCACTATGAGATCCACTGCCACTGAATCTAGATGGAATCCCAGACTGAAGTGTTGTAGCATAGTAAATAAGGAGTTTAGGAGCTCCTCCAGGTTTCTGTTGGTACCAGGCTAGATAGTAATTGTTAATCACATTACTGCTGGTTTTACAGTTCAGAGAGACTGTCTGTCGTGGGACAACAGCTTTCACTGCCGGAGTCTGTGTCACAACGTACTGTCCTCTGGCTTCTGAAAAATAAAAATAAAAATGTATATAAATTACATTTTACATATTGTAATGAATAGTTCTGAATATAAATATTAACATTGATATACTGGACATGTATACACTATACTGTAGATTAAATTAATCTTCAACAATAAATTCTGAAAACTGTAACCTTGAAAGCAGAAAACAAGTGTCCAGATGAAGACGGTGATAAAAGTCATGGTTGTTGTGGGTTCTGTTGTCATGAAGGACAGCTCTCAGTCATGAAGTGTTAAACTCACAGGGATATAAATGCTCTCAGAGCAGCGGAGCAGATGCATTATGCAAATGAATGTTTCAAATCTATTTCAGTTTCCAAGTAGGCTCCAATGATTAGAGTGTTTTATCCTTCATGTCACAGCTTTTATAACATCAAACAGCAACTGTTTACTCAGATAACTAATGTATGGTACCTTTTATGTCACACCACCATTATATTGTTATTCTGATGATGATCAAATCAAATTTTATTGGTCACATCCACATGGTTAGCAGATGTTAATGCGAGTGTAGCGAAATGCTTGTGCTTCTAGTTCCGACAGTGCAGTAATATCTAACAAGTAATCTAACAAAATCACAACGACTACCTTATACATACAAATGTAAAGGGATGAATAAGAATATGGATGTATAAATATATGGATGAGCGATGGCCGTGCGGCGTAGGCAAGATGCAGTAGATGGTATAGAATACAGTATATGCATAAGAGATGCGTAATGTAGGACATGTAAACATTATTAAAGTGGCGTTATTTAAAGTGACTAGTGATCCATTTATTATACTGGCCACAGATTGAGTCTGTATGTTGGCAGCAGTCTCTCTGTTAGTGATGACTGTATTGATGACAATAATGTATTATTAAAACGAGAGGCTTTCCTTTGTTTTATCTTTGTTTAGTTGGTCAGGACGTGAGCTGGGTGGGCATTCTATGTTATGTGTTTCTATGTTGGGTCCATGTTCAATTAGCCTGATATGGTTCTCAATCAGGGGCAGGTGTTTTACGTTTCCTCTGATTGAGAACCATATTTAGGTAGGATGTTCACACTGTTTGTTGGTGGGTGATTGTTCCTGTGTCAGTGTTTGTGCCACACGGGACTGTTTTCGTTCGTTCGTTCGTTCGTTCGTTCTTGTTTTATGTTCTCAAGTACAGGTCTGTTCACGTCGTTTATTGTTTTGTAGTTTGTTTAAGAGTTTTTCCGTCTTCGTCTTTCTTAAATAAACAAATATGTATTCAACCCACGCTGCGTTTTGGTCCGATCCATGCTCATCCTCAGACGAGGAGGAGGACGAGCGTTAGATGGTCTCAACGTAGACTTTGATCTGAAGCCATTCTTGTGATTATTGTGACTTTGCCATTGTAATTGTTTGTAAGCTTGTGTAGTATAAAATGAATCTATGATTGTATGCTATCCATTTGTTTTTTGTATGCTGTTCTTTGTATGCCATTTTAATATTTGAGAATTAACCAATGATATTAGGCCACTCTTGGCCATGATTACAGACATCTGTGTGTCTTTCGACACTATATAAACGAGTCATCCCGCAGTGTTTGTGATTATACCCTGATGAAGACAGCTTGTCTGTTAAAACGTTGGATATAAACATGTTGCATCTGAGCTCCTAGAGTGTGCGGCTCTCCTTTATTTTCAAGTGATGACTATTTAACAGTCTGATGGCCTTGAGATAGAAGCTGTTTTTCAGTCTCTCGGTCTCAGCTTTGATGCACCTGTACTGACCTCGCCTTCTGGATGATAGCGGGGTGAACAGGCAGTGGCTCAGGTGGTTATTGTCCTTGATGATCTTTTTGGTCTTCCTGTGACATCGGGTGCTGTAGGTGTCCTGGACGGCAGGTATCTTGCCCCCGGTGATACATTGTGCAGACCTCACTACCCTCTACAGTTGCCGTACCAGGCGGTGATACAGCCCGACAGGATGCTCTTGATTGTGCATCTGTAAAAGTTTGAGTGTTTTCGATGACAAGCCATATTTCTTCAGCCTCCTGAGGTTGAAGAGGCGCTGTTGGGCCTTCTTCACCACGCTGTCTGTGTGGGTGGACCATTTCAGTTTGTTCGTGATGTGTACGCCGAGGAACTTAAAACGTTCCACCTTCTCCACTACTGTCCCATCGATGTGGATAGGGGGGTGCTCACTCTGCTGTTTCCTGAAGTCCACGATCATCTCCTTTGTTTTGTTGACGTTGAGTGAGAGGTTATTTTCCTGACACCACACTCCGAGAACCCTCACCTCCTCCCTGTAGGCCGTCTCGTCGTTGTTGGTAATCAAGCCTACCACTGTAGTGTCGTCTGCAAACTTGATGATTGAGTTGGAGGCGTGCACGGACAAGAGGTCATGGGTGAACAGGGAGTACAGGAGCGGGCTGAGAACGCACCCTTGTGGGGCCCCAGTGTTGAGGATCAGAGGAGTGGAGATGTTGTTTTCTACCTTCACCACCTGGGGGGGCGGCCCGTCAGAAAGTCGAGGACCCAGTTGCACAGGGCGGGGTCGAGACCCAGGGTCTCAAGCTTAATGATGAGTTTGGAGGGTACTATGGTGTTGAATGCTGAGGTGTAGTCAATGAACAGCATTCTTACATAAGTATTCCTCTTGTCCAAATGGGATAGGGCAGTGATGGCATCGTCTGTGGACCTATTGGGGCGGTAAGCAAATTGGAGTGGGTCTAGGGTGTCAGGTAGGGTGGAGGTGATATGATCCTTGACTAGTCTCTCAAAGCAATTCATGACGACAGAAATCATTTAGTTCAGTTACCTTAGCTTTCTTGTGAACAGGAATAATGGTGGCCATCTTGAACCATGTGGGGTTCCCCATGTGGGGACAACAGACTGGGATAGGGATTGATTGAATATGTCTGTAAACACACCACCCAGTTGGTCTGCGCATGCTCTGAGGACACGGCTAGGGATGCAGTCTGGGCCGGCAGCCTTGCGAGGGTTAACACGTGTAAATGTTTTACTCACATTGTTCACGGAGAAGGAGAGCCCACAGGCTTTGGTAGCGGGCCGTGTCAGTGGCACTTTATTGTCCTCAAAGCGAGCAAAGAGATTGTTTAATTTGTCTGGGAGCAAAGCGTCGATGTTCACAACAGGGCTGGTTTTCTTTTTGTAATCCGTGATTGTGATTTTCTGTAGACCCTGCCACATCAGATATAATGAACTGTCTGTTCACTCATGCTTGGTCTCTCATATAAGTTCCTCTAATCAGTTAGTGAACACTTCTCTAAACTAAAGCTGGTAGGATTCCTCTGGTAGTGTTGTCTGTCCTCTGTGACTTTACCACCACTGTTAAATCTGAGATCAACATGTTTAATAAAGGAATATACAACATGATCACTATCACTACTGCTGCTGCTGTTGTCTTTCATATGGACAATATGGAGGAATACTAGCAACACTGATCTAATGCTGGACTGTACCTACAGACTAGGAGAACACCTGATACACAGAGGAAGGAAAAAAGACTCATATCTGGATTTAAGATACAATTCATATTTGTATTATCTAGAAACAGCTAATATGAAGTGCTTGTTCTACCTGGAAGATGTTAAAGTGTATTTGTGTTGATTATGATTCGGTATGAGTGATCTTCACTGTAACAGCTACAGCAACACAACACAGAGAGGTTTTTGTACCAGCAGTAACGGGGATTGTATCACTGTGGTGGACTTTTGGTAGTGGCACCAGACTTGATGTTGGAAGTAAGTAAACACCAAATTAACTGTTATATTCACGTTTTGATGTCATGTTTCAATTTCTCTATCCATTTCGCCTCAAAAAAACTTTTAAGATGATTTTTTTTAAATGCATACGACCTTCACATAATATGGTCAATTAGAATATAAATGTTATTACATCTAATCAAATTTGACCTGTATTTTTAAACTATGAAAGTGATTAGCCTACATTTTAGACTAGTTGTATGAATAAACATACTGCACCTAGTAGYAKATGTACAATAAACAGTAGGTTTAAAACAAATAAACAATAAACACTTTCTTTCAAATGWAGAKGATAAAACAATATTTGGCAAGTATTCATACCATATTAGAGTTAGATATTTGAACCACAGTCTAAAGAAATTCAGCTTCCCCAATGGTCAGGAGGTTTTTGTACGATCAGTAACAGGGATTGTATCACTGTGATACACTTTTGGTAGCGGCACCAGACTTGATGTTGGAAGTAAGTAACAATCTCTCTTCATATTTCTTTCTGATTACATTTTGTTTTTTACTTCCTTAAATATATTACGATTTTATAAATCTTTATTTTAAAGACATTGCATTTTTCTATGGCTTTTCACTGAGCCTTTTTTCAAATAATATTTTATTCAATCAAAATGTTAAATAGTAGGTTTTTTGTATGTCTGATTTGCTTGAGAGCAGAATTTATAACTCTTAAAGTGTTGGTTATTGCAGTTATTGTTGCTTTGTGAAAGAGTCTTATGTTTGTATACAACCTCTTGGATTATCTTCATATACTGTAGATGTTCTGAGTATTCTGATCAGAAACAATCCTAAAATATCTGACATACTAGTAACGCAAAAGTTAACCACTTACACTTGACTCATATTGTTCATTATTCTGCTTTGTATATCTATCATATTACGTTTTGTGTTTTCTTCAAATCTTTTACCAATCTAACTACATTATATTTAAAAGGCATTTCCAAATCAATGTATTTGTATGTCTATTGCTTTTAGAAATCTTTTAGACATAGTAGATGCAGTTGATGTGTTCTGTTTGTTCCAGGTAACAGAGCCCCCACCCTCACCGTCCTGCCCCCCTCTAGTGAGGAGCTGTCCAGTACCACAACAGCCACACTGACGTGTCTGGCCAACAAGGGCTTCCCTTCAGACTGGACCATGAGCTGGAAAGTGGACGGGACCAGCAAGAACCAGGAGATCAGTTCTAGGGTCCTGGAGGAGGATGGTCTGTACAGCTGGAGCAGCACCCTGACTCTCACTGCCCAGGAGTGGACCAAGGCAGGAGAGGTGACCTGTGAAGCCCAGCAGAAATCCCAGAGTCCAGTCACCAAGACCCTGAGGAAGGCTGACTGTTCTGAGTAGGACCCCTCAGTCACACATCCCTGTGGAGAGAGGCTGCTGGTTCCATTGCTTTGACTCTGTTCTGAGATCAGATGTTCTCTGTCTTATTGATCACTGACATGTAGACTAACAGAGGGCTTTGCTTGAGTTCATGWGTCAATCCTCTCTGTAGACTGAGGTTGTATCAGTGTTAGATGTGATGTGTTCTGTTTTATTACTATTAGATTCTGTAGGAATGTTTGTTTTGAAGCTTTGATGAATAGATGAAAATAAAGATTTCCCTTTGGAACAAATATTTTCATTGTCTCTTTCAATAAACCCAAATAGATATAATCTTAAATGTTGTTGAATGATGTAGCAATATATTCATAAAGCCTTATTCACAGTGTCTATGAAACTATCAGATCTTAACCTCATCGATTAGTTATTTATGTTCTAACCAAATCGTCATCAACCAGTAGTTCATACTAACACAATATACTACTATTTTCACAGGAGAGGTCTAGATACTACAATGTTAACAGATTAACAGGAGAGGTCTAGATACTACAATGTTAACAGATTAACAGGAGAGGTCTAGATACCTACATCGTTACACAGATTAACAGGAGAGGTCTAGATACTACAATGTTAACAGATTAACAGGAGAAGTTGCAGATACTACCATGTTAACATATTAACAGGAGAGGTCTAGATACTACAATGTTAACAGATTAACAGGAGAGGTCTAGATACTACAATGTTAACAGCATTACAGGAGAGGTCTAGATACTACAATGTTAACAGATTAACAGGAGAGGTCTAGATACTACAATGTTAACATATTAACAGGAGAGGTCTAGCCACGTGTAGTAGATGGTACTCCTTATTCATCTTTCTTGGAGCAGTTTTTAACATGCTTGATTTATAGACTTAGTCTAATGCTATTGAACATTTGATCGATATGTCGGGCTCTCACCAATGTGATCATTCCTGTATTTTGCTTAAATGCAATACATTTGTCCACATAATATTAAAAGTATCAGTTCTTCCAAGATAGAGTCTTCTCTACCTCCAACCCTCTGGGGACAGAGTGAACATCTGGTCACAGTACTGCTCTATTCTGGGACAAGCAGAACCACCCAGCCCTGTCTATGTAAATCTCAGTTTCACTCCCACAGCTACCAGTCTAGCAGTTGAACAGTTTCACTGCCTAAAATACCATGGACTGCGCCAGATGTGAGGGAGTGACTGGTTTTAACCTCTATGGTGGAATCAGGGAGAGAGACATAAAAGATATGGCACCATGTAATTAATTACAGATAAAATGGCTATTATAGTGTATGTAGATAGTGTATGTAGTGCAGAGGAGGCTGGTGGGAGGAGCAATAGGAGCATGGCATCATTTTAATGGCTGGAATGAAATCAATTCAACGATATCAAACACAACATGTATTCCATTTCAGCCATTACGATGAGCCCGTCCGTCCAATAGCTCCTCCCACCAGTAGTGTAAATGTGTCTGATGTTTGAGTCCAGCATCATGTCTCATTCACAGATGCAACAGTCAGTAACCTGCTCATTAAACTAGTGAATATAATGTTAGAAGATCACATCCATTTAAATCAGACATTTGGTTGAGGTCCATATGAGGACTTGTTTTGGGGGCTGAAGTGTTTGTAACTTTGAAGTGATGTTGAGGTCATAACATCTTTTGTTTTACTTCTGTAGATGTTGCTTCGCATATGGACAGGAATTGTGTTTCAAAACTTCAAATAACTTTTATATATATACACTTAAAGACCATAATAAATACTATAAGTCATAACCATGATGATGATGATGATGATGATGATGATGGTCCTGTGATCTGAATGATTGCTTTCTAAACATATTGTCACATGTCACAGTTAACCTCATCTAGTGACCATTGTTCCATTTCACTGTCTCTTCCCCCTCAGTACCTGCAGTAGGTCCCAGCTGTAGCAGTACAGTCACTGTGCAGTCTGACTGAGGGAGGTTTTTGTACGACTCTGTATCACTGTGTGAACACATGTTTACTATTGGGATAGTGGAAACTCTGACAGTAGTAATCTCCTGCATCTTCAGCCTGGACTCCACTGATGGTCAGAGTGAAGTCACTCCCAGAACCACTGCCACTGAATCTAGATGGAGTCCCAGACTGAAGTGTTGTAGCATAGTAAATAAGGAGTTTAGGAGCTCCTCCAGGATTCTGTTGGTACCAGGCTAGATAGTTATTACTATACACATTACTGCTGGTTTTACAGTTCAGAGAGACTGGCTGTCCTGGGACAACAGCTTTCACTGCCGGAGTCTGTGTCACAACGTACTGTCCTCTGGCTTCTGAAAAATTTAAGAAAAACATTTATATGAATGAAATGTTACATATAGTAATGAATAGTTCTGAATATAAATAGTAACATTGATATACTGTACATGTATACACTGTAGATTTAAATTAATCTTCAACAATAAATTCTGAAAACTGTAACCTTGAAAGCAGAAAGCAAGTGTCCAGATGAAGATGGTGAAAAAAGTCATGGTTGTTGTGGGTTCTGTTGTCATGAAGGACAGCTCTCAGTCATGAAGTGTTAAGCTCACAGGGATATAAATCCTCTTAGAGCAGTGGAGCATATGCATTATGCAAATTAATGTTTCAAATCTACTTCAGTTTCCAAGTAGGCTCCAATGATTAGAGTATTTTATCCTTCATGTCACAGCTTTTAAACATCAAACAGCAACTGTTTACTCAGATAACTAATGTATGGTACCTTTTATGTCACACCACCATTATATTGTTATTCTGATGATGATCGAATCAAATTGTATTGGTCACATACACATGGTTAGCAGATGTTAATGCGAGTGTAGCGAAATGCTTGTGCTTCTAGTTCCGACAGTGCAATAATATCTAACAAGTAATCTAACAAAATCACAACTAATACCTTATACACACACAAATGTAAAGGGATGAATAATAATATGTATGTATAAATATATGGATGAGCGATGGCCGTGCGGCGTAGGCAAGATGCAATCGAATACAGTATATGCGTAAGAGATGAGTAATGTAGGACATGTAAACATTATTAAAGTGCCGTTATTTAAAGTGACTAGTGATCAATGTATTAAAGTGGCCAGAGATTGAGTCTGTGTGTTGGCAGCAGCCTCACTATGTTAGTGATGACTGCTTAACAGTCTGATGGCCTTGAGATAGAAGCTGTTTTTCAGTCTCTCGGCTTCAGCTTTGATGCACCTGTACTGACATCGCCTTCGGGTGTGGTTGTTGTCCTTGATGATCTTTTTGGTCTTCCTGTGACATCGGGTGGTGTAGGTGTCCTGGAGGGCAGGTAGTTTGCCCCCGGTGATGCGTTGTGCAGACCTCACTACCCTCTGGAGAGCCTTACGGTTGTGGGCGGAGCAGTTGCCGTACCAGGCGGTGATACAGCCCGACAGGATGCCCTCGATTGTGCATCTGTAAAAGTTTGTGAGTGGACCAATTCAAGGTGGACCAATTCAGTTTGTCCGTGATGTGTACGCTGATGAACTTAAAACGTACTACCCTCTCCACTACTGTCCCGTCGATGTGGATAGGGGGGTGCTCCCTCTGCTGTTTCCTGAAGTCCACGATCATCTCCTTTGTTTTGTTGACGTTGAGTGTGAGGTTAGTTTCCTGACACCACACTCCGAGGGCCCTCACCTCTTCCCTGTAGGCCGTCTCATCGTTGTTGGTAATCAAGCCTACCACTATAGTGTCGTCTGCAAACTTGATGATTGAGTTGGAGGCGTGCATGGCCACGCAGTTGTGGATGAACAGGGAATATAGGAGAGCGCTGAGAACGCACCCTTGTGGGGCCCCAGTGTTGAGGATCAGCGGGGTGGAGATGTTGTTACCTACCCTCAACACCTGGGGGCGGCCCGTCAGGAAGTCCAGTACCCAGTTGCACAGGGCGGGGTCGAGACCCAGGGTCTCGAGCTTGATGACGAGTTTGGAGGGTACTATGGTGTTAAATGCTGAGCTGTAGTCGATGAACATCATTCTCACATAGGTATTCCTCTCGTCCAGATGGGTTAGGGCAGTGTGCAGTGTGGTTGCGATTGCGTCGTCTGTGGACCTATTGGGGCGGTAAGCAAATTGGAGTGGGTCTAGGGTGTCAGGTAGGGTGGAGGTGATATGGTCCTTGACTAGTCTCTCAAAGCACTTCATGATGACGGAAGTGAGTGCTACGGGACAGTAGTCGTTTAGCTCAGTTACCTTAGCTTTCTTGGGAACAGGAACAATGGTGGCCCTCTTGAAGCATGTGGGAACAGCAGACTGGGATATTGATTGATTGAATATGTCCGTAAACACACCAGCCAGCTGGTCTGCGCATGCTCTGAGGAAGCAGCTGGGGATGCCGTCTGGGCCTGCAGCCTTGCAAGGGTTAACACATTTAAATGTTTTACTCACGTCGGCTGCAGTGAAGGAGAGTCCACAGGTTTTGGTAGCGGGCCGTGTCAGTGGCACTGTATTGTCCTCAAAGAGAGCAAAGAAGTTGTTTAGTCTGTCTGCGAGCAAGACATCCTGGTCCGCGACGGGGCTGGTTTTCTTTTTGTAATCCGTGATTGACTGTAGACCCTGCCACATACCTCTTGTGTCTGAGCCGTTGAATTGCGACTCTACTTTGTCTCTATACTGACGCTTAGCTTGTTTGATTGCCTTGCGGAGGGAATAGCTACACTGTTTGTATTCGGTCATGTTTCCGGTCACCTTGCCCTGATTAAAAGCAGTGGTTCACGCAAACCTGACTCAGTTACACCAGCTCTGTCAGAAGGAATGGGTCAAAATTCACCCAACTTATTGTGAGAAGCTTGTGGAAGGCTAGCCGAAACATTTGACCCAAGTTAAACAATTTAAAGGCAATGCTACCAAATACTCATTGAGTGTATGTAAACTTCTAACCCACTGGGAATGTGATGTAAGAAATAAAAGCTGAAATAAATCACTCTCTCTACTATTATTCTGACATTTCACATTCTTAAAATAAAGTGGTGATTCTAACTGACCTAAAACAGGGAATTTTTACTAGGATTAAATGTCAGGAATTGTGAAAAACTGAGTTTAAATGTATTTGGCTAAGGTGCATGTAAACTTCAGACTTCAACTGTAGGACCTTAATTTGATCACCCTATTGCAGAACTGTCCTGCAATGCAGGAAATTTAAAACATTTAGTGTATTTAAGGTTTAAAATGGCTTCTGACATTTGTAATTTCCACCTTGAAATTTCAGACTTGATTTTCCTTGATGAAAACGCATCATCCCCTACAAAAATGTAAATTAATTATCATCCCCATTATAATTCACATTACCTGTTACTGTTGGATTATTTTCCTGCTGTAGTAATTTGGATCAAATTAAGAATGCTATTGAACATTTCATCAATATCTTGGACACTCACCAATGTGATCACATCTGTATTTAGCAAACCCCTGGGGACAGAGTGAACATCTGGTGACAGTGATGCTCTATTCTAGGACAAGCAGAACCACCCAGCCCTGTCTATGCAAATGTCAGTTTCACTCCCACAGCTACCAGTCTAACAGCTGAACAGTTTCACTGCCTGAAATACCTTGGACTGGGCCAGATGTGGAGACAAGGGGTGGAGATGACTCAATGAAATGAATGGATGATTAAACCGTCAACCAATTACAGTCACATTGTGGTGACTATTATAGAAACGATACTGCTAAAAAATAGCCAGGAATCAAAGTTTATCGATCTAAACTATTTTCCCTAGGTTAACAAGAGGTGAATATTTCTGCTGGAATTTTGATTCCTTTGCAAATGCTGCCCTCTACTGTGGTTTTCTGTGACCTTTGTCCAATTTTTTTGTCCCTTCTTCCATATTTATCATAAGCTCTGGCTGTCTATTCAGACACAAGTTAAACCTGAAAAACACTAACTGGCACATAGTGTGAGGTGTCAAGACGATGGAATCGGAGGAATCTCATGGCTTGGACGTTACCATACATATGGACAATATTCCTTGTCTTGGTTCGCACAGAGCCTACCTCGCCCCCACCTCACTGGTGGAACACACTAGTTAAATGGCCCTCCAAGGTATGCCCCTCTCCCCTGCCCCTCCCCCTGATGGATGGTTGTCCTTTTCAAACAACGACTTCATTGTGCAAATGTGTTTAATTAGCGGAAGGGGCTTTAATGAACCCTGATTGTTGTGTGTGTGTGTGTGTCGCAGATGGACGATGGAGATGACCAATGTTTGAGAGGGATGCACTCAGTCCAGCCGGGGACAACGGGTTACCATTTAACAGCACCTGAGAGAAGGAGATATCTTCGGTCCATGAATTGGGAGACTATATTTAGCATTCAGAATCTATTTGGTGCAGATACCGTAGCCTGTTTAATCTCTTCCATGAATAAACACTGTAAACCAATGCTATTTCTGGAAAATATGTATAAAACTTTGAGGTCAGTGCCATTTGCAGCAAACTCAGAGGGGAAAGTATATGAATGTGTCCAGGAAGCCCAAGATGGAGGATATACCATGATATAGTGGTGGGGCTATGACATCAAACTGAGACCTTCACCTTGGCTAATGGTTCCATGTTGTTAACGGCAATCAGGCCATTAAACCCATTACCCCAACAAACTCTTTAGTTGTATTTGGTTTCCCATTGGCTATCAAAATCAACTCCGGTCTAATTCTAATTAAAACATTGTTCACAAAATGGCTGAAGCGTATCGTAGGTGTAGAGGAGGTCCAAAAGGGACTGTTGTTGTAATCTCTTTGTAAATTACTCAGATGTTACCAAAAATGGAAGCTAGCATGACAAACTAACTGAAACTATAGCATGCTAGCTAACCAAATACATTGTCAAGTTTATTTTGGTCTCATAATGACAGTGGAGGATGCTGAGGGGAGAACGGCTCATAATAATGGCTGGAATGGAGTTAATGGAATGGTATCATGTTTTTGATACCATTCCATTAACTCCATTCCAGCCATTATTATGAGTCGTCCTGCCTTCAGCAGCCTCCATTGCATGACGACAGTTTGGAAGAATTACAGCAATCGGCTCAATTTACATTTTAAAGCTACCGATCGCTAATGTCTATGGGAAGGCTAGGGGACATGCCTCTCCTTCGACGCCATATCATTTGTAGCAAAATTTCTGCTGGAACATTTGTCATTCAGCAGACACTCTTACCCAGAGCGACTTACATTAGTGAATGCATACATTTTCAACTCTTTTTATACTGGATCAAACACACAACCATGGCGTTGCAAGCACCATTCTCTACCAACTGAGCTACACGGGACCTCTAATTTGCATGGATTTTGCAGGATATTATGGGATTGATAGTCAACAAAACAATTATATAGCCTAATTTAGGAGGTGTAACCAGTTGTGTTTCGTTATCTAATACAGTTGATCAGATTCAGAGCACTCATCTAGTACATTTACAGTTGTGTTTCGTTATCTAATACAGTTTGATCAGATTCAGAGCACTCATCTAGTACATTTACAGTTGTGTTTCGTTATCTAGTACACGTTTATCAGATTCAGAGCACTCATCTAGTACATTTACAGTTGTGTTTCGTTATCTAGTACAGTTTATCAGATTCAGAGCACTCATCTAGTACATTTACAGTTGTGTTTCGTTATCTAGTACAGTTTATCAGATTCAGAGCACTCATCTAGTAATTTTACAGTTGTGTTCGTTATCTAGTACAGTTATCAGATTCAGAGCACTCATCTAGTACATTTACAGTTGTATTTCGTTATCTAGTACAGTTTATCAGATTCAGAGCACTCATCTAGTACATTTACAGTTGTGTTTCGTTATCTAGTACAGTTGATCAGATTCAGAGCACTCATCTAGTACATTTACAGTAGCGTTAGTTTCTATTGCCATCCAAACCCATTCCAAGTGCCATAAAGTACAGTAGTCCATACAGGTCCTGGAATGATATTGGTTCATAAAATGGTTGTCGACCACTTGCCTTATCTCAGCAGAATATCATACATGCGAGTGCATGTGGCTTTATTGGGATGATATTCACAAAATACAGGACATACCAGAATAGGGGACTTTCTTGCCGGCTCGTTGATGCTACAAATCAACCAGAGTAGGTACTAAAATCCTGACAAGTGACTCCTCCGCACCGAGAGAGGGGGTGCGTGGTTGGTTTCTGAGTCCTAGCCATCATAAACACCTCTGCCCCTGACCATAGAGCGAGAGGATGCGGCACTCACCATAGTGACATGGAGCTCTGGTGACCACGCAGGTGGAAGGAATCCCCGAAATAAACAGATAAATAAGACAGAAAGAGGGGGGCTGCGGATACAGATAACACCACGACACGACGTCTCCGTCAACGAGATTTACGGTGAGGGGGGGGTACGGGGGGGGGGGGGTTAAAAGCCAGTAGTAAATAACTGGGGGAGGGTTGCCTCGTAGGGGGAAACAAGGGAGAACTGGAGGAGAGAGAAAGAGAGAGAGAAAGAGAGAGAGCAAGAAAGGGAGGTAGATAAAGCTTGAACCGGCATCATGAGCTGTGCACTGCCCTACGACTCCTTGCCCGCTCGGCTGAGCCCCAGGCGAACGGTGGACTGGGAACGTGAGCAGCTAGCGGCGCGGAGGCTCTCCTCTCCCAGAGGGCTGAGCCTCCTCAGCCCTTCTACTGGGCTTTGGCGGCACTCGGCACTCCCCGGGTACATGCTCTCGCCCTTCCAGGAGAAGAAACACCAGGAGCACCAGGAGCAGCTGCAACAGCATCTCTCAATATCCCTGTCCTCCGAGGCCTCCATGGCGCCCCCAGCTCCCCGTGTGGGTGGACCCCTGCCCTGCTGCCGGCCAGTGGGCGTCATGCCCCTGCTGCGCCTGGCCCTGCTGGCCTTCAGCTGCCTCTTTTGGGCGTCCGGTCTGGCCATCTTCACCCTGGGCGTGTGGGCCCAGGTATCGCTGGCCGACTACATGCTGCTGTCGGCCAACCGCTACCCCAACGCCCCGCTCATCCTTCTGGCCACTGGGGCAACCGTCACGGCCTGGGGCTTCCTGGGCTGTCTGGGAGTGGCCGCCAACCTACCCTTCGTGCTGCGGGCATACGGCTTCATACAGTTGGCAGCACTTATGGCAGGGCTAGCCGCCGGCCTCTCAGGCCTGTTTTACCGCGAGGACATCGCCCTAGGGTTCCGTAGTGGACTGCAGCAGGCAGTGGCGGGCTATGGCGAAGACGAGGGCCGCTCCAATGCTCTGGATAGCCTGCAGAGGGGGCTAGAGTGCTGCGGGGCCGAGGGCTGGCGCGATTGGCTGACCTCCGACTGGGCCAATCAGGACGCAGTATTCTCGCCCATGTGCAACGGCTCCTCTGTGTCGCTACCCGAGAGCTGCTGCATCCGACGCAAGGCCTGCAGGAACCAACCCCTGCCAGCAGTGGGCAGCGAAGGGGTGGCGGCTGCTGGGATCCATCCCCACGGCTGTTTCCGGAAGGTGTTCAGTTTCGTCAATGACAACGTCTTCCACATTGCTGCCACCGTGCTGGGGCTAGCCTTCACTCAGATAGGAGGCATCGCCCTGGCCTGTCTACTAGCTAACCGCCTGCAACCAAGACCACACCGACCAGTCGCACACTGATAAAGAGAGTGGGGCAACCCTGGACCTTGACTAGGGATCAACCCATCGGAGAGTAATACCATTTGGACTGTACAATGCCTCTAACTTCAAATTTCGGGTCGTGTGTGGAAGAGGAAAATATAGGAAATATAATTTTACTCTGTCTCTGACAGTGTAGTGTCACTACTTTAACCCAAGAACGAGGTTAGCTGCTCCTTTTCATATCCACTCACCATCTCTTTCTCCGACCAACAACCCTGAGATAATGACTGTATATACACGGACATCTGTGAGGAGCGACCATTGACATGACTGTAAATATACTGCTTGATGCTTATGAACATGCCCCTTTAAGAAATGTGAAGACTGAACATTTACATGTGTGAAGATGTGCAGTGAAACAAAGTGTTATTTTATTCTGTGCTATTTTGGCAAGTCATACCAACTAATTTGGTTGTTTCTTGTAAATAATCCGTCAGAGAAATGTAACATTTACTGTTATATTTGAACCGTATGATTGTAATGATCAGACTTGACCATACACTCTTAGAAAAAGGGGTTCCACAAGGGTTCTTGGGCTGTCCCCATAGGAACATCCTTTTGGGTTCAATGTAGAACCCTCTGTGGAACGGGGTTCTACAAGGAACCAAAAAGGGTTCTTCCAAGTGTTCTCCTATAGGGACAGCCGAAGAACCCTTTTAGGTAGCACCTTTTTTTCTAAGAGTGTACTGACTATACCATTTTCAGTTTGGTGATATTTGTCTTGTATATCAATATTTGACAGTCAGTTGACCATTATGGAAGATGTCTAATGTCCAAATTGCTATGTACATTTTTATTAAGTGTTTGTGCTGTTATATATTTAGATACATACTCATCTTATGATGATACAATCCCAACATTGTGATAAATTGTCAGGTTAAGCTTTTGAAAAGACCAGATACATGTCTGTACCTCCATGTGGAGTATTATGATGGGAATGTATCATCCTTTTCTGGTCTCGGTTTACTAAGTTCCTGTGACAATAATACTTTGTTATATTTAGCGCATACACCAATTCAACTACACACCAATTCTGTAATGGTCCCAAAGCATTGGCATGACACGGATATAGTGCATTGGTTGGGCTGCCACATAAGCATGAAGCAGTACTGGACAGCCTGAAAAATCATCATTACCTCAGTGATTCCTTTTGTACAACTATCGCAATTCCTCACAAGGTGCATTGTTGTTCATCAAACTGCAATAAGAATGGCAATTGACATTGATTTTATATTAAATATGATTGCTATTTATAATCAATGGCATTGAAATCCTTTCACGGTCAAGTAACTCAGACCTATGGAAGTCTATCATACAAAAAAGAACCATCTATACAACCAGGAATTAAAAAAGGATTTTGTAGGCGGGGGAACTGTCTTCAAAATGTCTTGTTCCCCTAATCATTTGTAATAGACATCTATTCCCATTATAGGTTGTTTCAACACCCGCCTCCTAATTTATGTCTTGTGTACAGCCCAATGGATCAATACATTCCCTAATGTGATCTCACAATCACCTCTCCCCTCCAATACTCACTGTGCATTTTGATTCTCTTCCTCTTGTAATTGTGTTGTGTGTGTGTGTTGTGTTCCAGGTATTATAATTAAGCAATAATGCCTGAGGAGGTGTGGTATATAACCAATATACCAAGGCTAAGGGCTGTTCTTAATGCACAACGCAACGCGGAGGTATATTGGCCATATATCACAAACCCATGAGGTGCCTTATTGCTATTACAAACTGGTTACCAACGTAATTAGAGCAGTAAAAATACATGTTTTGTCATACACATGGTATACAGTCTGATATACCACGGCTGTCAGCCAATTAGCATTCAGGACGCAAACCACCCAGTTTATAATGTATAACATCTATTCTAATGCTTATCGGTGATGGTGAACCCGACACACAGACATTACCTCATGACTCATGACTCATACCTCGTGAAAGAACGGGTGTACTTCAGTCTGTTGGTTGCTCTTGACACAAACACATGACACCACTGTACTACTCATGTTGATGTGGCCATAATCTGATAAACACAACTCGTGTATATAAAAATACATTCACAGGAAAGTAAACTTCACTCAAATACTCAAAGGAAAGGACGAGGGTGAGTTCTTTACTGTAATGAACTACAATCCAAAGACAAAATGATCTAGTGAGTGAATCTTTGAAAACAGATTGTGTGTGTTGATGTTTCTGCAACTCTTTATAAACCATCTGTCGTGTATATCCTTTATGTATTTTGTGACGGTATACAGTATATGACTTGATGTTGTACACATTTAAGCTATGGGAATATGCATGATAGTGGTCAATTGTGTCAAATGCCTATACTGTATTTTTCAAACTAAGCTTTTATGATTAAAATTCCATAGTCATATCCCACCATTTTGCCCAAAACGAATCCAGAGAGTCCTTCCCCAGTGCATTCTCTTTAAAGATATAAACTGCCAATTTTATCTCCAGCTTCACAGATTGGCAGGCACAGCACTTCCATCTGCATTTTAAAAGCCTTGGATGCTAGCTGGGTTTATTTTATGACCAGGATCCGTGCTGGAAGTGCACCCGAGTGTTAAATCTTCTGCATCGGGAATGGTCGATTCTGCCTGGGCCTCTCCGGCCAGACACAGTCACAGTGTTGAATTATGGGTACCTGTATGACATCTCATTTCAACCTAAGACAGGAGTGATAAGATCTCCTGCACAAGGAAGCAATAATTTGCCCTGGTCTATATTATTGCCAATTAAAAAGGTTACATTACAAACCACACACATAGCTACACACCCACACACATAGCTACACAAACATACACAACGCAACACACACTGAGCTACACACACATATCCAGGCATACCTTACTTACACACGTGCACATGCACACACACACACACACACACACTTTGAAAGCTCACTGTAGAATAATACTTTCTTTGAGCATTGTAGCCCACTCCATCGGGCAATTAACATTCCCAATCTGGTTTAACCAAGGCAAAATAGACTAGAGGGATGTCACATGACCATAATGACAACATTCAAGTGAGTAAAATTGAGACTTTAAAGACTTTCTATGTAGGCTGGTTTTGAATAGTGCACTAATAAACTCCACTCACTGTTTTGCACCATGATCCAGTCAGCGTGAGAGAGTTGCCATAGGCTAAATCTATGGGTGGATTATAGAGCACTTGTATTGTGCCGGGCACGACTAACTGGCCGACTCGACCTCTGTTGACCACTATAGTGGTCACTGTCGGCATGCACTCAGAAGGCTCTGCATCCTCATCTCTCAAGCGTCTACCTTTCAACAATGTCGCGCTGAAAAAACTTTACTTCGTTCTAGCATCCGGGAGTTCCTGTGCAGCGAGGCCATGGCCGCTCTGGGCATCCCCACCACCCGTGCCGCCTCTCTGGTGACATCAGACCACTATGTCAACAGAGACCCCCTCAACAATGGCCGGCGCCGCTCGGAGAGGTGTTCGTTCGGTGGTCCTGCGCATCGCCCCCTCCTTCATCGGGTGAACGGTTATTGGTGGTTCCCCTCTTCCTCTCAATTACAATATATGTATCAATGGCCTCCTTTCCTTGTCTCCATTCCTTCATGATGACCACAGTAGGAAGGTGAATGGAATGAATGGATTTATACAATATTTCTCTACCTTGTTAAGTTCTCAGTGGTAGAGAGAGGAATCCATTGAATATGATGATTTGGCCATATTATATTACTGTGATAGCTTTCTTACTGTATGTGGGGTACCAGGGTCATAGGTGAAAGAAAACAAGGAAAATCATTAATTTAACAGCATTGGGATGTAGCTGACCGGCTGATTGACTGGCTGACTGGCTGGACTGGCTGGCTGACTGGATGACTGAATGACTAGCTGACTGACTGGCTGGCTGACTAGCTGACTAGCCATGAACTCTGCTTTTGGGACTGAATGCTGACTTGCTTGTGCAGGTTCGGGTCCTTTGAGATCTTTCAGTCTCGGGATGAGTTTTCAGGCCGACAGGGTCCCAGTCCAGGGCGCCACGACATTCGGGCTCAGCTAGTGGACTAAGTCATCGACACCTTTTACCCTCACATCCAACTAAGCCATGGCAACCGCAAAGAGAGGAACACAGCATTTTTCAAAGAGGTGTGGCCTACACTGAAACTTCAGATTCAACGTGGAGGTGCCTGTAGCACTATACGACAACTGTACTACCCTTTGTATTGCTACTCTTGTGATAAATATGAGATTGTAATTTACTATCAATATGAACAACGGTACCAGATGGACATTGCTAATATCCTAAAATGATTCTCTAGCACTGTATATAAACTATACAGGGTGAATACATTTCACCTTCAGTACACACTGACAAAATTACATTCATTTGTAGACCTGCTCTGTGGCTCCCCCTTGTGTTCCCAGGTGACAGTGCGGACGGCTCATCTGGTGGCCCAGTGGCAATGTGTTGGCTTCTGTCATGGTGTCCTCAACACAGACAACATGAGCATATTGGGACTTACTGTGGATTACGGTCCCTTTGGCTTCATAGACAGGTATATCTGCCTCACTTCCCCCTTCAACAGGAACTTCAAGATCTCCTATTGACATCAAAACATATTCATTCAGGAAATGGATACTTGTATCACGAGTGCTGTGCGGAACTCACAAAATAACTTATAGGCAAGCTGAATATACAGTATTATTAGGTAGAAAGAACACTGAGTTAAAATTTGTTATTATACATTTTTGCTAACAAAATGTAATTTGTGCAGTTATATACGGTACATAATTGATTAATCATAAGGGCTTATTGGTAAACCCTTCATATCTCTTCCCATCTTCCAGATTCGTCCCAGAGTTTGTGTGCAACGCATCGGACCAGACCTCACCAACACATTCCGCCTGCTGAGTGGCGTGTCCTGCCCTGTGGCGGGGGAGGGGAAGGGGGGCCACGGGGTGCCCGGTGGTGGACCTCATCCTGGAGAAGTGTGTCTCCCTGGAGGAGCTTAAGGTGGACAACAAGCTCACCATGGAGCCCCGGTGGGGAGGGGTACAGTTGTGTGGCCCACCTGGGGTCTAGTCCTCAATCACATGAAACCTATATATGATCTTTAGTGATCAGAATTTCCCCATTAGACGGTCATCAGAATAGATTTGACGTCAACTCTGTTTTAATTCACAGTTCACAGGATTGGAAATGCAAGATGTATACATGTAATGCTCTACAACATGCATTGAGGTTAACTTGGAGGGAATTGACTTCAACAATTCTGCCACCAAACAATCCACTGTGATCCCCTCATTTTCATTCACACACAAACCCTAAATGACTGGGCTATACAGTAGGTTAACCTAACAAATGACTGGGCTATACAGTAGGTTAACCTAACAAATGACTGGGTTATACAGTAGGTTAACCTAACAAAACAGTAGGTTAACCCCAAATGACTGGGCTATACAGTAGGTTAACCTGACAAATGACTGGGCTATACAGTAGGTTAACCCCAAATGACTGGGCTTTACAGTGGGTTAACCCCAAATGACTGGCCTACACAGTAGGCAAACCCCAATGACTGGGCTATACAGTAGGTTAACCTAACCTAACAAATGACTGGGCTATACAGTAGGCAAACCCCAAATTACTGGGCTATACAGTAGGTTAACCCCAAATGACTGGGCTATACAGTAGGCAACCCCCAAATGACTGGGCTATACAATAGGTTAACCAAACAAATGACTGGGCTATACAGTAGGTTAACCCCAAATGACTGGGCTATACAGTAGGTTAACCCAAATGACTGGGTATACAGTAGGTTAACCCCAAATGACTGTGCTATACAGTAGGTTAACCCCAAATCACTGTGCTATACAGTAGGTTAAACCCAAATCACTGGGCTATACAGTAGGTTAACCCCAAATGACTGGGATATATAGTAGGTTAACCCAAAATGACTGCGCTCTACGGTAGGTTAACCCCAAATGACTGAGCTATACAGTAGGTTAACTCCAAATGACTGGGCTAACAGTAGGTTAACCCAAATTACTGGGCTATACAGTAGGTTAACCCAAATGACTGGGCTATACAGTAGTTAACCTACAAATGACTGTGCTATACAGATAGGTTAACCTAACAAATGACTGGGCTATGAGACTGGGCTATACAGTAGGTTAACCCCAAATGACTGGGCTATACAATAGGTTAACCTAACAAATGACTGGGCTATACAATAGGCAAACCTCAAATGACTTGGCTATGCAGTAGGGTAACCTCAAATGACTGGGCTATACAATAGGCAAACCCCAAATGACTGGGCTATGCAGTAGGTTAACCCCAACAACTGTGCTATACAGTAGTTTAACCTAACAAATGTTCTCAGAAATGTTTGCTTGTCGGGATGTTCCTATCCACGTTTGCAAGATGTTGTGGTTCCTAATATCATCCTTCATTGTACCCTTGATGTGCAATCAGCGATTTGGAGAAAAATCATAAAAGGATCATCTGTAAATTTAAGCTGTTTAAGTGCGGAAGGACTTGTTTAAGGTTGCTATACATTTTTATTATCTGTCTGGTTAAGTAGGTAGCTAGCAATATTAGCTACACATGCTAATGTAAGTATGTCAGATATAGCACCTCAGTGTATTTATTCATATTCATATAGTTATCCCCAAGTAATTAGCTAACTTGCACAATATTGCCCATTCTCCTAGTTAATGTTTTCAATCTAGCCCCTTAGTCTCAGTTTTTACCTCTCTCTTGACTCCCTGTATGCACACAGTGAGCTGGCTATGGTCCTCTCTTTGGCCCAGACCAACCCAGCCATGTCTGGCCTGGTGGCAGACCGACCATCAGCTGGAGAAGATGGGCAGGCTGAAGGAGCTGCTGAGCACCAATCAGGAAGAGCTGAGGGCAAAGCAGAGAGAGGATTGGCTATGCTGGATCAGTCAGTACAGGTTGGTTAGTTAGGAGATGCCGGATCGAGGATCCTACTCAATCAAAACCACTTACTTGGTTATTGATCAAAGAAATAGCATCCTTTCTGCATACCAAAGCATATATGAATTGATCCATACTTTCTTGGTATTGTTGCACGCCAGTGTTGGCTGGTGGCGTTTTAAATTGGGAGGACGGGCTCATAGTAATGGCTGGAACAGAATAAATGGAATGGTCTCAAACACATCAAACACCTGTTTTCTATGTGTTTTATACCATTCCATTCACTCCATTCTATTAATTATTATGAGCTGTCCTCCCCTCAACAGCCTCCTCTGTTTCACGCTGTCATCATGGTTTACATCATCCCCCCTGTTTGTTCGATGACCCAGGAAGTGGTTGGTGAAGGAGTGTGATGGAGCAAGGGAGGTGTGTACCATAGAGGAAGAGAGGATCCGTGTGATGGACAGCACCAACCCACCCGTGGTGCGCCGCAACTACATTGCCCAGAATGCAGTGCAGAAAATGTTGACTTCTCAGAGGTATAGAATTGACATGTTGTATCTACTTCATACACTGTAGCTATCAACACACGGTGAATATTTTTGTTGTTGCACTTTCTGTTTGTAGTGATATTACAGTATACAGTGAGCTCCAAAAGTATTGGGACAGTGACACATTGCTAGGAATATTCCTTGCTAGGTATATGGGACCAAATATTAAACTTTTGACTACTTTAATACACTTAAGTGAATTTGTTCCAATACTTTGGCCCCCTAAAATGGAGGGACTATGTGCAAAAAGTGCTGAAATGTCTAAATGGTCACCCAATATGGATGAAAATACCCTCAAATTAAAGCTGACACTCTGCACTTTAATCTCATAGCCAAATCCAAAGTGCTGGAGTACAGAGCCAAAACAACAACAAATGTGTCACTGTGCCAACACTTTTGGAGCTCAATGTACTGTATATCCATGGTTGGGCTGATTAATTGAAAAATTTAATCAGTGACTGATTACATAATAAATCATTAGTAATGTAATCCATTGGATTACTCGAAATGAGTAACGTAATCTGATTACTTTTGGATTACTTCTTTGGTTAGCCAGCATCTGCCACCTCAGTTTATGCTGCAGATATCTTTAGGCAAGTGCTGGCTCAGCTGCCTTATGCATCTTCTTGATGAAATTGCATCACTGCTAAAAGGTCAGCTTCACTGTCAAGTTCCAAGGAAAGCATTCAACACTCATTCTTTGGTTGTGCAATGGGCCTACTCCACCCAGCAACCAAGCAGATCGTGGCCAGTAAAAGAGGAAATGTTATTTTGAATGTCTGACCCAGCTATGAATGTCTGTTCCACACATAAATGTCTGACCCAACCATGAATGTCTGACCCATAACAGTCTACTATGATAAAGCCGTCAAAAGACAGATGTAACAGATCCAGGAGTAATCAGATTATTTCATGAGTTGGATGATCAATTGTGCAAATATTTTGAATGTGGACTATTCTAAGTTTGCACAACACGTAGATCTATCTGAAAGGCAGATGGGTAGATTTTTGTGTACTCATTTCTACTGAAACTAGAGGTTTAGCTGAGTAAGCAGCTGATTTGTCATGTGTGTCATCCCAGTACTTGGAAAATGAACAGAATGGAGCTGTGTTGACTAACCCAAAAAATCATTTAGAACCAAAGATCCTGATGAAATTTGGGATGATTCAGTTCTCAGGAAGTGGGGGTCTGATGTTTTTAGTTTAAAATAGATTCGAACGGCTGGGAAAAGCTTCCATTCTCTCTGAAAGGTGACTTCCGGGTTGTCCAACGGCAGGTAGCCTAGCAGTTAAGAACGTTGTGCTAGTAACTGAAATGTCGCTGGTTCAAAACCACGAGCCAACTGGGTGGAAAATCTGATGTGCCCTTGAGCAAGGCACTTGACTCTATTATGCTCCTGTAAGTCACTCAGGATAATAGCATCTGCTTAAAATGTAAAAACCTGATACTTCAGTGTGCTTGAGTCAAACACATGCAGATAATCCAAAATGTAATTATCTGTTTTTAAGACTAACTGTCATCCCATTATTATTTTATTTTTTGTAATCTGGGTTGATTAGTTGCTTTATTTTTGTAGTCTAATTACGTCATCCCTGTTACATGTAATCCGTTAGTACCCAACCCTGTATATCATTGCTCATTATGTTAAATCGACTCTTGTTCAATCTCTCAGGTCTGCAGAGTTCTAAAAGTTCTAGTGAACCCCTACTCTGCCCAACCTGAGTCAGAACTACCTGGTGGGCCTAAAACATTTGGAGAGAGGGACCAGAAAGGGATGGAGAAAGACAAAGAGGGAAGGCAGGATGAGGGGGAGGACAGATGGAAACCAAAATGGTGTCCCATATGACAGCAAGCCTCCTGTGTGGGCACGAGAGATCTGTGTCACCTGATTGTCATAGTGCCTCCCTGACCCCAAAACTCAACTGACAGTGGAGAAAGATGTAGATGGTGTTCCTCAGGGCACTGTTCTAGGTCCATTCCGCTTTTCAATGATGGAACCTTCCTCTTTGTTCTGAGTCAGTTGGGTTAATGTCAAGGGAGGTAGTTCAGAGTGTATACTTCAGAGTGCTCCTGGATGTCAGTCAGTAGAATAAACTGATGGTGAATGAAGACTCAGGTAATCAGTCAGTGACCTGTCTGTGTTGGAGAGACCAGGAGCACACTGACTGTGTGTCTATGCACACACACACACACCCACACACACTTGACTTTTGCATGCATTTAGATTATTTGCACTTGTCATCTCCCGTCTGGATTACTGCAACTCGCTGTTGGCTGGGCTCCCTGCCTGTGCCATTAAACCCCTACAACTCATCCAGAARGCCGCAGCCCGTCTGGTGTTCAACTTTCCCAAGTTCTCTCACGTCACCCCGCTCCTCCGCTCTCTCCACTGGCTTCCAGTTGAAGCTCGCATCCGCTACAAGACCATGGTGCTTGCCTACGGAGCTGTGAGGGGAACGGCACCTCCGTACCTTCAGGCTCTGATCAGGCCCTACACCCAAACAAGGGCACTGCGTTCATCCACCTCTGGCCTGCTCGCCTCCCTACCTCTGAGGAAGTACAGTTCCCGCTCAGCCCAGTCAAAACGCCAGGTCAGCGGAGTCAATCACCACCTTCCGGAGACACCTGAAACCCCACCTCTTTAAGGAATACCTAGGATAGGATAAAGTAATCCTTCTAACCCCCCCCTTAAAAGAGTTAGATGCACTATTGTAAAGTGGTTGTTCCACTGGATATCATAAGGTGAATGCACCAATTTGTAAGTCGCTCTGGATAAGAGCGTCTGCTAAATGACTTAAATGTTAAATGTTAATTATTTCACACACACCATGTAGTGTGTGCATGATTGAAGAGATATAATCAAATAAACTCATACATTCAGGAACATAATCATTGATCATCTTACTAACACTCGCAAATGGTCTTCATCTTAGAACAGTGGTTAAAAACTGTATCTACACACAATGTCTTGAATCCATAAATAAAATAATGTATATCTTAATAATACATCTTAATACAAGAGGCAAGGTTTCACACAATGTTATGTTAATTTATATTATGTGATGTGTTGAAAGTGGGAAAAAATGCTTTAAAATGATTTTTTTCTGAACTTCGATGTGCATTTAAAGAATATGTATGCAAATGTTTATGTACAGCAGGTTTGGAATTGCTGATTGATAACTTACTCTGTCAAAACAGCAAACATTTAAATAAACCTATCATTACTTTATATTCAGCTGTATCATTAAATTCTTCTGTATTTGATTCACATGTCTTTTCAGAATGTAGATAATGCTGTACGTTTGTTTCATATTGATAGTACATACAGAACAGTGCTCAGTACGTAGCCAATGTGCCACATTTTATTATCCTCACTTGGAGTGTTATCATAAGAGGGCTTGATTTGACTGTCCTGATTGCTATAACCAACCCACAAGATACAGTCTAACACATGTACTGTGGTAGAGTGAACCTAGAGCTATGGCCATAGCCTTGTTACATAAATCAGGTACAGTACTACAGGTGTTTCCTGGTTTTAGTCATTTTAATCCTGTAGTTCTCCTATCCAATGGTTGTTCTTACCTGGACCAGAGGGTGGCGCTAGTAGTTAGAAAACATAAATAATTCCTTTTGAAACACTGCAATTGTTTTTGAATAGGATATATCTAAAGACATTTGAGAGATAAACACACATGGATTTGGTAACAAGTGTCCGTACTTTTATTTTGATTTATTGTTCATTGGACTGTGCTGTGTGTATTCCTGGCTGTTCGTAATTTCCTGTAAAGTCCAGTATTGGAATGTCAAGAGTGTTTTGCTTTGGAGCGGGGGCTCTGAGTAACAGGGATCGCCCACAATAACATTAGCACAAGCACGGTGTGGGGGAGTGTTTTTCCGCAACAACACTATGGGCAAGTTCATTTTGCATGGCCCTGTGRCCCGGTTGGGAGGAGTTTTCTTATTTTAGAACCTTCCATTGGTCCTTAAGTGAAATCTCCCTGTCTGTGAGCCCTGTCTGTGATACTTTGAGGCATCTGAGAACACTAAACTGGAAACGTGGATTCAGGGTGTGTGCAGAAGGCGGTGCTTGAGTCAATAAATAAATAGGCTTACAAGCAATCCTCTCTGAATTAACTTTAAACTGACTGGTTGTAGACAATACACCATAAAGGAATACACGGGAGGAGGTAGGTTTTCTCTACATATGTGAATCACACGATGTCAATTTCAAATTTGCGATTATAATATTATATTATGTGATATATTATGCATAGTATTTATCCTGTGTGAAATGTCTAATGATGGCAGCATAACAAAAAAACATCTATAATTTTTCCTTTTCCCTTATTTGGGAACATGTATGGTGTTTACTGTTCTGTTAATGGAGTGGATATGGGGATGTTTCAAGTTCTCTCCAAATGTTTGAGTTTTCTAACACAAAAGTACAGTAGCTCTGGCTCAGAATGTCTGTTTCTCAATTTTTGGTTTTCTACATAATCACTACATTTTAGAGGAGACAGAAAAAGTAATTTACTTGCAAGAATGGCCTACAACAAATGCTTGCTTGTGTAGGGGACCAGTGTGGTTTCAGATGTGGACAGGTTACTGATGCCATAATAATCATACTAACACACACCGAATACTACTAAGAGATAGATTTGGGTCTAAGGATATTATCTATGTTTGACATCAGTTTTCTGTTTAGGACCTGTACAGGATGCAATTTAGGAAACATTGCCGTTTTACAATGTTGGGTCACACAGGGATAATAAGGAAACAACAGAAGAAAAAGTAACTAAAATGACATTTTCATCTCTCCCTCTGTCTCTCAGAAAATTGGACAAAATGTGGAATAGGATATTTTTTTGTGGACTGGTGGTCTGTCTCATCTGCCTCACTGAACAGACTCAGGTAAATACACAGTCAGTTAGCACTGATAAACAGAGAAACATGTTATTCCTTTAAACCTGGGAGTAATCATTACTTATCTACTGGTTTTGTACAGGGCCAGAAAACACCTTTAGTTGTTCAAGGTAAGTGTTAGTTATTTTTTTTAATCACTTACATTGGAAAGACAAGAGTTCATGTGCTGTATGTGCATGTGTGTTTGCTTGTTTCAGGGACAGATTGCACACAGATCAAAACTCTCTCCCCTCGAGCCACCAGTGGAGTGTATGTCATTCAACCTGCAGGAGTCAGATTCCCCTTTAAGGTATGGAAACATCTAAATATTTATGCCAGGTACTATATCTACTGTTGTCATTTGGTTACACAGCCACACAGGGGAAGTAAAGCTTAGCAATGGAATGTTGAAGGTGTCGCCAGGCTTGCCAGAGTTACTGAAGTTCTACACAGTTCCATTCTTGGACCGTTTTTGTTCACAAAAAAACTATTTGTTGATTTAAAAGTACATTGATGTTGTATACAGGTGTACTGTGAGATGCTGGCGGACGGAGGCTGGACAGTCTTTCAGAGGCGCTCCGGGGCAGAGGTTCTTTTCAACAGGAAGTGGGCAGTGTACAAACAAGGCTTTGGGCATCTACGGAGTAATGAAGGGTCCCTCTGAGCACCTCACATTTCATCAGCAACTAATACTGTAAACTGTGTACTTTGCTGAGCCAATGTTGGCCAAATTTAAATTAATTTATGTCTATAATATATTACCTCTAAGGCAATTTATAGAGAGTTCCCTATACTGTCTGTTTTTCACTTCTCAATTCAGTGCTCTTCCCTGTTGTTTCCTAGAGGACCACTGGCTGGGTCTGAGTAAGGTGTTTCCTCTAACCAAGGGGGGCAGGGGGCGGAGATCGACTATGCGGGTCGACCTGTGGGACTTTGAAGGCGGCATTGCCTTCGCTGAGTACAGTGACTTCCGTCTGGGCCCGGAGAGGGGGGCCTATAAGCTGAACGTTGGAGCCTACAAGGGCAACGCAGGTAACAGTTAATTTCAACAGCACAGGGGGACAGTGGTCATATTATTTACTGCAGTGTTATAGTATTTCACATTTGGTGGCAGCAATGGGACTTCTACACATGACATAATATGTCATATGATATGTATGCTGGGTTGATATTTTTAAATGGTGTAGGCTTTGGAAGTCAATACAATCAAGAGTGTTCTCTCTTCATCACTCCCTGTCTCTCCGTAGGTGATGCCATCCGTGGGAAATACGCCGGCATTGACCAGAATGGCTTTGGCTTCAGCACAACCGACAAGGACAATGACGGCTGCTCACCCTGCATCTTTGGCGACATCGCCGAGAACGAGTGCAGCTTCTCTGAGGGAGGAGGGTGGTGGTACAGCCGCTGCGGCTCCGCCAGCCTGAATGGAGACTGGCACCCCGCCGGCGAACACATCGGCTGGGCCTCCGGCCTCCACTGGGAGACCTGGAAAGGACCTGCCCCGCTGACTTGAGCGGGTTGATGAATGGGTTGATGTACTGGCTCACTGGGTCGACTGGTCGACTGGATGAAGGCAACGCCTCCCGGGTGTGTTTGAGACGTTGCACACTGTGAAGAACCTCCTCCAAAGCCGATCCCAGTTATGCCAGCTGGTCATGGTGTTCATTGACCGTCTGAGAGAGATTTGAATTTCCTGCTGCTTCCATGGTTTGAGTTGGTATTCTGTAACAATGACAATATATATATATATTGGTCATATACCACAAACCCCTGAGGTGCCTTATTGCTATTAAAAACTGGTTACCAACATAATTAGAGCAGTAAAAATAAATGTTTTGTCATACCCTTGGTATACGGTCTGATATACCAATCAGAATTCAGGGCTTGTAATGGTCAATATACCACAGCTAAGGGCTGTTCTTAGGAAAAACGGAATGGTTAGAGGGTAAAACAGGTAAAACAGTTTACCACAGGAGTAAATGTCAGTTGGCTTTTCATAGCCGAGCATTCAGAGGTCCAGACAGCAGGTCCAAGAGAGAACGTGAGAGTGAGAGAGAGAGATAGGGTTGAAACAGCAGGTCCGTGACAAGGTAACACATTTGGTAAAACAGGTAAAGGTTCCATAGCCGAAGGTAGAGACACTAGAACTAGATTGGCAGCACTACTAGGTGGACTGGGGACAGGGACAGACAGGAGTCATCAGGCCAGGTAGTCCTGAGGCATGGTTCTGGGGCTCAGGTTCTCCGGGATGGGGAGGGGGGACATAAAGAGAGAGAGGATAATTAGAGGAAGTATGACTAAGATCACACTGTACAGCAGATAGGAGAGACTGACCCGAGCCCACCACCACATAGGGTAGCATAGATACTGGAGACTGAGACAGAGTGGGTTGGGGGACACTGTGGCCCCGTCCAAAGTTACCCCTGGACAGGGCCAATCAGGCAGGATATAATCCCACCCATTTACCAAAGCACAGACCCCACAAGGGATATCAACAGACCACCAACTTACTACCCTGAGACATGGCCAAGTATAGCTCACAAAATATCTCCCCCACCATATGAGCAGAGGATCCAGTGAGTTATCCCCCGTAATAGGGTCAGAGGCAGAGAATCCCAGTGGAGAGTCAGCCAGGCAGAGACAGAAAGGGTGGTTCATCACTCCAGTACCTTATTGCCGTTCACCTTTGCACCTCTCGGCCAGACTATGCTCAATAATAGGACTTACTGAAGAGATGACTATTCAGTAAGTCTTCAGTAACCTTTAAGTCTTCAGTAAAGCCTTAAAGTTTGAGACAGAGTCTGCATCTCTCACATAGATCGGCAGACCATTCTATAAAAGAGGAGCTCTATAGGAGAAAGCCCTGACTCCAGCTGTTTGCTTAGAAATTCTAGGAACAATAAGGAGGTCTGCATCTTGTGACTAAACTATGGTATTTCACATAAACCCAAAACATTATTTTGCATTAATGACTCTGTGGTAGAAAATGTGTTCAACACCAAAGAGTGCTCATCAAAGATTCAGAACATAAAACACGGCATTTTAAGTGGAATTCAAGTTTTGTAAACATACCACTTATATTTGACAAACGTGCCAAAGTGATTGATAAAAACCTATATATACTGAGTGTACAAAATATTGAGAACACCTTCCTAACATTGAGATGCACCCCCTTTTGCCCTCAGAACATGCCTCCATTCGTCAGGGCGTGGACTCTACAAAGTGTCGAAAGCGTTCCACAGGGATTCTGGCCCATGTTGACTCCAATGCTTCTCACAGTTGTGTCAAGTTGGCTGGATGTCCTTTGAGTGGTGGACCATTGTTGATACACATGGGAAACTGTTGAGTGTGAAAAACCCAGCAGCGTTACAGATCCTGACACACTGAAACTGGTGCGCCTCACACGTACTACCATACCACGTTCAAAGGCCCTTAAATATTTTGTCTTGCACATTCACCCTCTGAATGGCACACACACTGTGCACAATTCATGTCTCAAGGCTTAAAAACCTTATTTAACCTGTCTCCTCCCCTTCATCTACACTGATTGAAGTGGATTTAACAGGTGCCATCAAAAAGGCATCATAGCTTTCAACTGGATTCACGTGGTCAAGGAAAAAGCATGTGTTCCTAATGTTTTGATCCTCAGTGTAACGCTCATCGGAAGAAGACCAAGGTGCAGCGTGGTATGTGTTCATGCTTCTTTATTAAAAAACCCAAACACCAAACAAAACAACAAAAGAACAACGAACCTAACGTCTTGAAGGCTCACCAGAAATAACAAAAACAACATCCCACAACCTAAAGTGGCAAAACAGGCTGCCTAAGTATGATTCCCAATCAGAGACAACGATAGACAGCTGTCCCTGATTGAGAACCATACCCGGCCAAAACATAGAAAACCAAAACCTAGAAATAAAGAACATAGAATGCCCACCCAAATCACACCCTGACCAAACCAAAAAGAGACATCAAAAAGGCTCTCTAAGGTCAGGGCGCAACACTCAGTGCATATTGTAGCAAACCTCGCATTATGAGCCACGTTATAATTCCCACCATGTGGGTTAACCCTATTGGCGTGATGCGTAAGGTGTTTGCAGAGATTGATGTGAAGGTTTGAAAGGCAGTTGGCCGTCGGACAAGTCAGGAATCTTTTTTGGTTGCTCAAAGATTATGATCACTTGCCCGAAAATATAAATTAGCTATTTACATGCAGAAAAGTTATATACAGTATAGCAAGCCTTTCACCTACACATAGGGGATGAATCAGAAAGATCAGTTGTGGAATTCTTTGTATTTTAGTTGTCAGTAAAAAAAAAATGCAGAGCAGGCTTAACTTGCTCAACTAAAAAATGGGGAGGAACGAGAAAGATCAGCTTTAGGCTGGAATTATTTGCAGTTTGGTTGTTTTTTAAAATCACCTGCCCAATGGGGCAACCTCAGAGTAGGCTCAACTAGTATGACTGCTCAGTACACTTCCCGCAGACAATAGGGCAACGCTTAGTGTCAATCCCTGGTTCACATCCCTGCCCTGCTGTTCGATACAATATCTTAAATGACAGTGTTTTTAATGAATTTGATGATATAATCTTGAAGCCTATTCAAAACAGCATGGGAAAGGATACTGAAGTAAAGCATAAGCAGCTGTCACTTTCACAGTGAATATAAATCCCTGATTACACATGAAGGCGATATCATGAAGACGTTAGCTGGCTACACGCATGCACTTCTCCCTTAACCATAGCCCTAACCTTAAAGAGTGACTCCCGTTTAAAAGCAATACATTCCTTTAAAAGCGGCCTATGTGGCATCAATATGAGTCAGAAACAGTTATTCTAGTGTCAAAATGTACTTCTAATTTTGGTCAAGTCGGAGTTTGGAACATCAGGGTGTCATAACAGGTAAATTAACGTTGGGTTTCAATTTAAAAATGTCCATTTGCCCACTAACATGGGGTGAACAGTTGTGGTGATTGCTCTCTACCCAATAGCATAGACAGTGAGACAGAACTGCCCAGCATCTATGACTCTGTTTACATAAGACAACACATTGCAAAACATTTTACTTGAGAAAAACTGTCACAAACACCTTAGTTATAATGCAAAAAATAATTACAGATTTATTGAGTCATCTTAGATTAATTCTGGGGATTTTGAGGAAGTGAAATAGGCTACAGTGTCTCATGGTGGACAAAAATCTTTAACAAATGCAGAATCAGTCAGGAAACACACCTCCAAGACTGATATTTTGTTTTTCTAACGAGCAACAGAAAAACACATGTGCCAATCGCACTTTAACCAAGTTGAAGCGTTGGCTAAACTGGGTTATTGTGTATTGAATCATCATTTTGATAAGCTAATGTCATCATTTTGACAAAGCAAGTAAATTCTTGTCATAATTCAACGTTCCAAAATCCGACATTTGCGACTGTTGGAGAAATGTCGAGTATCGCAGTGAGTTGATATTAAATACTTTTTGTGACAACTGTCAGTGACACAAGAAACAATGGAGACAAACACATACTTAGAAAGGGAGTACTTTCCCTGGACCACAATTGAAGGACGTTGACTTAAAACGACTTGCCATTAACTATCTTTAGATGATAAGTCAGCTGGTCTGGAGAAGCTCTGGTCATGCAGCAGTAGGTGAGATCTACCTCTCCAGTGCTCAGAATGGTATTCTATGAAGCAAGATACTCTACATCTACTCTGGGTTTTCTGAGGCTAACCAGCTTCAGTTAGCTTCATGTTCCAGCTCAGGCTTAATCTGTACTACGACCTCTGGCAGGCTTGTAACTCCGCTTGCATGTCGCACATGGCTGGTCACAGACCAAACTCTTCATTGAGACAATGTTAAAACATAAATCCATGGGCAAGTCAGTGGCACATTTTAATTTGTACTGAAATCAAAATGAAAGAAAAAGTTATCTTGCAAATTCTGCAAGCTATGGTATGAAATAGTATTTTAGAAGTGCTGTCTTTATTGTATTACTTATTGTTAATGGTCGACTTTAGTGAGCTTATCACTGCACAACCACAAGCACCTTTCTCCCATCTATAAAAAAAAATTGTATTGAGTCATACAAAAGTGTTACTGTGCGTGAAGTTTAAATTGCATTCTCTCATTACTAAATGTGTAATGTGAGATATTTAAGAGGAGTTAGCCTTGAGTTAGCCTGCCCCCGAGCAGGCTAGTTCTGATTTGTTACAATAGAAATTTACCTGGCTAAAAGGTGAGCCACTTTTGTAAAACCAGTTATTCCGAGTTGCAGAGTTACCTCGCTAACACCTTAAACCTGCTTTGTAGGGTTACCCATCTGGTCACCTCCGAGCCTGTGTTTGGCAGGGTGTGTCAGGACAAAACATTTTTGGGCTCCTGATACCTCCACTATGGGTTCAATGCATCGAAACCATTGACATCTTTCTGCTCCAGCAAGCATTACTCATGTCAGAGTTTTTGCAGAGCAGAGTCACAGAGGATCCATCCCGTACAAGAACATCTGTGTTGGACACTGAGGATAAATCTGAGGGAAGAGCATCAACAGAACAGTGTTACAGAAGGAACTGATCGGTCTAGAGCATAAACTGAGGAGTGTCCAAAAGTAATCAGATTACCAAAAGAACGTTACTCATTTTGCGTAATCCAATGGATTATGTTACTAATTACTTTTCTTGTCATGTAATCTGTAATCAGTAACTGATTTTAAAAAATCAAGAAATCCACCCAACTCTGAAACATAAATAATACCATTTGAAACACTCTGCAATTGTATTTGTGGTGAATAGGATACATCTAAAGACATTTGAGAGATAAACACATAAACACAAACTTTATTTTATTCCTTGCTCATTGGACTGTGCTGGATGTATTCCTGGCGGTTTCTAATTTACTCTCAACTCCAATATTGGATTGTTAAGAGTGTTTTCTGTGGGGGTCGGGGGGGGGGGCTGTGAGTAGCATAGCAACAGGGCTCACAGAGCCCACAATAACATTAGCACAAGCACATGTTGGTGGAGTGTTTTTTGCAACAACATTAACTATCTATCTATCATACTGAATCAGTGTCTGCAAGATCACATAATGATAGTATATTACATAACATAACCAAATAAGGCATAGTATAACATTACTGTGAGACAAAAAACACATTGTTTTTTACATTTTAGGATGATTGTATGAATGGTCAAATTTGTCTCATACAGCAACAACTCAACAACACGTGCCACTAGGAAAAATATGTGCTTTGATTGAAACAAAACACTAGTATTCTACAGTTTCTTAACACCACCTTCTCTACATCTACACGCTGTACATAACTAAATAGATCTAAATGCGTATTCCCATGAAACTGATTGAGATCAAATGGTTGGCATGCAGATGCTGCATGGACATTTCACTGGTTAAACTTGAAGAATTATAACTCACGAATGACAGTGAGAAATGTGAAGGGAGGGTGACCACAAGAATGTGTGTGTAAAGTCACGGTAAAGAAACATATGCGCAATACATGATACAGATCTTTCCAGGAGATCAAGAGGGGCGGAACGAGGGCTGTACGGATGGTTACCTACAGATCCACCCCCTGGCCTAAATAAATAGGCTTACAGGAAACCCTCTCTGTATAACCTTAAACTGACTGGGAGTAGACCATAGACCGTAAAGGAATACACGGGACAAGGTAGGTTCCCTCTTCACGAATCACACGCACGCATGTTTCAAAATTGTGATTATAATAACTTACATAATATTTATCCTGTGTGAAATGTCTAGTGATGGCAGCATAACAAAAAGCATATACTATAACTGTTACATTTTCCCTTATTTGGTCAAACTGAATTTCAACGTTACATGAATGGTGACCACTGTGTTGTGAACGGAGAGGGATTGGTGACGTTTCATGTTCTCTGTGATAATGTTGTGATATTTGCCACTAGTTTGATGGGTTAGACATTTCCTTTTCAGTTTAAAAATAAAATAATTTTGGTGGGATTAAAATTTTAAAAAATTGCTGTATGTGATGTCAATGCCACCCATAAAAAGAAAAAAGCTGACAAATGTTAATCGCTTTATCTCTCTCTCTCAGAAAATTGGACAAAATGTGGAATAGGATAATTTTTTGTGGACTGGTGGTCTGTCTCATCTGCCTCACTGAACAGACTCAGGTAAATATACAGTCAGTTAGCACTGATAAACAGAGAAACATGTTATTTCTTTAAACAAGGGAGTAATCATTACTTATCTGCTGATTTTGTACAGGGCCAGAAAACACCTTTAGTTGTTCAAGGTAAATGTTTTTTTTTGTTTGTTTTTTTACTTACATTGTAAATACAAGAGACAACCATTCTTAACCTGACCCCTGCCCTTTTCAATTTGTTATTGTGTATGTGCATGTGTTTTTGCTCATTTCAGGGACAGATTGCACACAGATCAAAACTCTCTCCCCTCGAGCCACCAGTGGAGTGTATGTCATTCAACCTGCAGGAGTCAGATTCCCCTTTAAGGTATGGAAACATCAAAATATTTAGGCCAGGTACTATATCTACAGTTGTCATTTGGTTACACAGCCACACAGGGGAAGTAAAGCTTAGCTATAGAATGTTGAAGGTGTTGCCAGGCTTGCCAGAGTTACTGGAATTCCACAGGGTTCCAACAAAACAATTTGTTGATTCAAAAGTATATTTACATTGTATACAGGTGTATTGTGAGATGCTGGCAGACGGAGGCTGGACAGTCTTTCAAATGCGCACTGGGGCAGAGGTTCTTTTCAACAAGACGTGGGCTGAATACGAACAAGGCTTTGGGCATTTACATAGTAAGGAAGGGTCCCTCTAAACACCACATATTCCACCAGCAACGGATACTGAGAACTGTGTAGTTTGCTGAGCCAATGGTAGACAAATTGAAATACATTTTTGTCTATAACGCTCATGTCTACTTCTAAGTCAAATTATAATAGAGGGTTCCCCATAATGCAATGCATTTACTTTAAGTATGTTTTTCACTTCTCAATTCAGTTCTCTTCCCTGTTGTTTCCTAGAGGACCACTGGCTTGGTCTGAGTAAGGTGTTTGCTCTAACCAAGGGGGGCCGGGGGCTGAACTCGACTATGCGGGTCAACCTGTGGGACTTTGAAGGGGGCACTGCCTTCGCTGAGTACAGCAACTTCCGTCTGGGCACGGAGAAGGAGAGCTACAAGCTGAACGTTGGAGCCTACAAGGGCAACGCAGGTAACAGTTAATTTCAACAGCACAAGGTGACAGGGGTCATATTATTTACTTCAGTTTTACAATTATTTCACATTTGGTGGCAGCAATGGGACCATTACACATCACATATATGTCATATTATATGTATGCTGTGTTGATATTCTAATATGGTGTATGTTTTTGAAGTCAATACAATTAAGAGGGAATTTGAAGTAGAACTGATGTACTCTCTCTTCCTCCCTCCCCGTCTCTCCGTAGGTGATGCCATCCGTGGGAAATACGCCAGCATTGACCAGAACGGCTTTGGCTTCAGCACAACCGACAAGGACAATGACGGCTGCTCACCCTGCATCTTATTTGGCGACATCGCCGTGGACAAGTGCAGCTTCTTGGATGGAGGAGGGTGGTGGTACAGTCGCTGTGGCTCTGCCAGCCTGAACGGAGACTGGCACCCCGCCGGCGAACACATCGGCTGGAATTCTGGCCTCCACTGGGCGACCTGGAAAGGACCTGTCCCGTACTCAACCCGAGCCAGCCGCATGATGATCAAGTCTGTGTGGGAGAAGGTTATTATAGCAAACTAAAACTGAAACTTAAACTAATCATGAAAAAACGATTTTGTAAACTGAAATAAAAGCCCATTTAAAAAACTAAAACTATGCTGAAACTATTATCTTTGCCTCCAAAACCAAATAAATTTTTTAAAAACATCATGAATTATGTTCAGTTATATTTATACTTTTGGGCAAAAATCTAATGGGATTTTCAAGCCTTTTTCTAATGGGGTTTTAAAGTTTCTGAATCTGGTGGGTAAATTCTGCCCGGAGATTGCGACGTTTCAGATAGGCCTAGCTTGTGCAACACTATCACTAGCTAACAGGGGAAAATCCAATAATTGATGCCCCACACATTAAAACTTCAACTGAAAATACACTTCATAAAAACGCAAAAGCAATGTTTTTATAAAACTCATACTAAATAAAAACTAGTAAATCAGGTCTGAAAACTAACTGAAACTAAACTGAATTTCAAAAAAACATTAAAAAAGTAATAGAAATAAAAATGAATATAAAAGCACAAAACTAAAACCATTTCAGATGTGCTGAGACATGGCCTTTCACACCAAGGTTATGGTGTGAAAGGCCATGTCTCAACACATCTGAAATGGTTTCCTAGGCCAATGTCTCATTTCCTTTATGACCACCGGTCTGAGAAGCACCTGGCAGTGTGGCGCGGTAAGTGGGCATGAATAGAGGAAGCCATTAAAAACATTATACAGTATTTGTAAATTTTTTGCATGTTTATTTTAACCCCATCTCTTTGTTATATATTTAGTCATACTGCATAAATCAGAACCAAACTGTAAGTGACATTTTTTACCCTGTTTCCACTGGGACTAGCTAGCTAATGAGAGCCATCAGGAATTTTAGCTGGCCAGGCGTATTGAAAGCTAGCTAGCTACATCATATCAAATATTTCTGGTTTGCTTGGTTAGCTAGCTAGCTAATGCCATGGCAAGCAAGGTAGGAATTAAGCTAGCTAGCCTGTTATGCTCACGACAACACTAACTGTTTAGCTATCTAGCTAATGTCAGCAAGCTAAATAAAGTACATGGCTCTGAGTCTGGCTGGCACTGGCAGGAGTATGGGGTAACGTTAGTTACAGCATAGTGAGGGTGAATTAAATTCTTCAAAATCTTGCTAGCTAGAAACAATAGTGAAGCCAGCTGCAGTTACATATTGGCTAACTAGCAACATGACATAATTTCTCATTTCTGGCAGTGGAAGCGCAATTTGAGCTAGCCAAACCAAGGCCAGCCCAACCTGGGTTGACTTCAAAGCTTTGGGGTGTGTTCTGGGCGTTCATAAATTTAGAGTGTTGTCAGATTGTGTGTTTCACGTTTCACTCTTGGAGAGTTCAGAGAACACACTGGATGCTCTGGCCGAGGAGTAGGGTTGATCCAAGTGTTCTGACCTCAAGCATCCAAGCTAATTGGCTGAAGTTGGCTATCTTACAAGCTACGTCCAGACACAAATGAGAGAACACCTCACTGTGACCATTTTACTTGCCCTAGCAGAGCTGCTTAGGCGGTTTTCATGTTTTCTAGAGCGTTGGTGACTGTAACTGTGCTGCTGGCCACAATTTAATAATAATGTTGTTTTTTTGCTGACGTTTACTGACATACTTAAGCATTCATAAATTCCTCAGTTATTCTGCGCTCTGGCACACTCAGACAAGAGCGCTCTGAAATCGGAGTAGATAGCCAGAGTAAATTTACAATCACACCCATAAGCTAGTCAAAGTCTATGGGTGCGTTTGTAAATTCACTCAGGCTATCTACTCCGATTTCAGAGCACTCTCAACACCCGCTGAATATGACCTGTCAGTAAACGTCTGCAACATTCTTTTATTACATTGTTGCCAGCAGCAAAGTTACCAGCACTATAGATAACATGAAAACAGCCTAAGCAGCTCTGCTAGGGCGAGTAAAATGGTCAGAGTGAGGTGTTCTCTCATTTGTGTCTGAAAGTAACTACCCAGCTAGCAATAAGGAATCGGCCAAGAATGAATGACTGCCCAGAATCGGCCCATGTACACTGGGCCGTTTCCGTCTACCGGACTTCAGCCGACTTTGCCGGGTTCTTACCAGAATCCCCCCAAAAGTGGCCTAATGCAAATGTACGTAAATGTATACAAAATTGACCGATTTAGTCATTTTAAATATTACAATTATACATTTTATACATACAAATTATAACCATCCGCAAAAAAACATTTTGTGTCGGAGGAAACACCACACACCTGGTGACCGTGTCAGCGTGTGATGCACCGGGCCCGCCACAGGAGTCACTACAGCGCTATGGGACAAGGACATCCCGGCCCGGCCAAACCCTCCCCTAACTCGAATGACGATGGGCCAATTGTGCGTCGCCTCATGGGTCTCCCAGTCGCGGCTGGCACAGGTCTCGAACCAGCATGTGTAGCAACGCAGTTTGCACTGTGATGCGGTTTCTTAGACCGCTGCGCCACTCGGGAGGCTCCATCCACAAAGTTTTGAATGCTTATCAATTGCCTTGCACAAAGTATCAAAATAATAAAATAATACACAGGACTCTTAAAGAATGTAATTTCAATGTTAATTGTATTTTTTGATCACAGAAACTATGAAAAAATATGGAAAAATGAATAATGAAATGTTAATTATATAAAGCAGCCCGTGTAATCATCTGCCAGAGAGTAATATATACATTTGGGCCAGATAACTCTCTCCGGAATCTGCCCGAACTCAATCCCCGCATACTAGCCATACGTAATACTGACTCGGGCCACATGACGTCGGCCGAGTCTGACTCTCAGCCGAGTACCCCGACTCTCAGCCAGAATCGTCCCAGATCCACTGTGCTAGCTGGTAGCAAGCTATCCAACTTTAGTCAGTTAGCTTGGGTGCATGACTGCCTTTACCAACGGACAATCTGACAATGCTCTGGATGTAAGAACACCCAGAGCGCACTCTGGCACTCCTGAGTGAATTTACGAACCCACCCTATAAATCCACAATGGTCAGAGCAATGTTTTCAGTTAATACAAAAATACTCTTGTTGACATTTTATTTTTTACACTGCAACAATTCTACATATCTAACTTGTGAACAGTTTCATCACAGAGTTTGACATAATTTATCATCTAGAATGTTGATATTGCATGAATTTGTTAGCACACACTTAGCCCATAACTGTTAACATGCTAGGAATCATGCTTTCAATGGTCTGTGTTTATGATGAAATAATAGTTGTACTTATTGAATATTAAATCACGCATGGTTTCTCATTCCACAGTTAATGGGTTTGTTTTTATCCTACCCTAGAATCCTGTTTTCTATCTTTGATTGAATACTGATCTTTAGCTTTGTCACGTGTTGGTACAATAAGCACTGGGCTCACTTGAAAAAAGATATGAAACTGATTCTGGTTAAATAAAGGGTAGACAAAATAATTAAGGATATACATTTGATAAATTATGGTTAACAAGGCAATGTAACCTGTTGCACCAACCACAACTATTTGAACATCATGTAACATTTCAGATAAAGCAGAACAATTTCAAGAAATTAGCCATTGTCAATCAGTTGAGTGTTGTTTCCAATGTTGCAGCCCAGTTTGTCACCTGTAGGAGTCTAACTAAGCATTCCTGTGATTTCTTTACACAGTGTCCTGAAGAGATATTCACACACACACGAAGAGGTATTGTAACATGTAGTGCTATTGTTATTATGATAAAGATTATGGTAAGACGTATAAACAGGTCCACATTCACAAGGCCGCAGGGCCAGACGGATTACCAGAACGTCTACTCCGAGCATGCGCTGATCAACTGGCAAGTGTCTTCAGCGACATTTTCAACCTGTCCCTGACTGAGTCTGTAATACCAACATTTTCCAAGCAGACCACCATAGTCCCTGTGCCCAAGAACACTAAGGTAACCTGCCTAAATGACTACTGACCCGTAGCACTCACCTCTGTAGCCATGAAGTGCTTTGAAAGGCTGGTCATGGCTCACATCAACACCATTATCCCAGAAACCCTAGACCCACTCCAATTTGCATACCGCCCCAACAGATCCACAGATGATGTAATCTCTATTGCACTCCACACGGCCCTTTCCCACCTGGACAAAAGGACCACCTATGTGAGATTGCTATTCATTGACAGGTCAGCGTTCAACACCACAGTGCCCTCAAAGCTCATCACTAAGCTAAGGACCCTGGGACTTAACACCTCCCTCTGCAACTGGATCCTGGACTTCCTGACAGGCCGCCCCCATGTGGTAAGGGTAGGTAACAACACATCCGCCACACTGATCCTCAACGATCTGATGGCCATTCACTAATTTACTCAAGTGTAGTCATATGTCTGAGAGTTATTCTTTCACTTCATTGATTAGGCTACAGTACAACGCTGTCAAAGAGCCATAGCAAATCTATACAAAGATCCAAAGTTCCTCCCTAAAACTAATATTCCTGTTGATATTACAAAGGTATTGGATTTTAATTATGGCTTAATAAGAAGGTTGATTTGTGTCTTTAATGTCTGCCTTGGCTGTGTCCTTATGGTTGTGAAGATCCTCCTTTCTTTTTAGCCTCTGTTACATCACTACTGCTACTAAAGGTAAAATGGCTGGATTTGTGTCCATCAGACTTCTATTACCTTTCATGTACCTGAGGACAGTACATCTATTTGTGAGGATTGGGACACAGGCTGACTCCTGACAGCTCTTCTCTCACCTGGGCCAGAATTTGCCCTGAAACTGTCTTCTAAGTGTATCAAATTCTCTGCCCTGCCATCAGTTGAGTCCATCAGATATCACTTCTGTCGACGCTGTGAGAAGATTAAGATGAAAATGTACATATAGAAATAACATATAGAATCCCTAGAATAGACAATGGGATTCTTGCAACTTGCCTAAGAAACTAATTCATTTTTTCTTACTTTTATTTCTTACTTCTTTTAGGTGTTTTCTTAAAACTGCATTGTTGGTTAAGGGCTTGTAAGTAAGCATTTCACTGTAAGGTCTACACCTGTTGTATTCAGCGCATGTGACAAATACAATTTGATTTTATTTGATCAGATATGGTAAAAGATTATATTAAACAATGAATTTGTGTATATATATATATCGTGATCTGTGGTTAGCATTAACAGTTCTAAAAACAACACTACTAATTGTATCACTGGAATTATATATTTAGGCAATACGGTCCGAGGCAGTGTGGTATATTTGTCACACCCTGATCTGTTTCACCTGTCTTGTGCTTGTCTCCACACCCCACCAGGTGTCTCCCGTTTGTTCCCGTATTCCATGTGTATTTATACCGGTGTCTTCTGTCTGTCTGTTGTCAGTTTGGCTTGTCATGTCAAGTCAACCAGCGTGGTTTTCCCTGCTCCTGTTTTTCCTAGTCCTCCCAGTTCTGACCCTTTGCCTGCCCTGACACTATACCCGCTTGCCTGACAATTCAGCCTGCCCAGATCTCGAGCCTGCCTGCCGCCCTGTACCTGCTGGAATCTGATCTGGTTTATGAACTTCTGCCTGTCCTCGACCTGCCTCTTGCCTGCCCCTTGTTTTTCAATAAATATCAGAGACTTGAACCATCTGCCTCCGGTGTCTGCATCTGGGTCTTGCCCTGTGTCGTTATAATATTGGTCAATATACCAAAGCGAAGGGCTGTTCTTAGGCACGACTCAAAGTGGAGTGGTTATAGAGGCTGCAACAGATCAACACCTCAGGAGTAAATGTCAGTTGGCTTTTCATAGCCAAGCATTCAGAGGTTCAGATAGTAGGTCCGAGAGCAAGAGAGAGAGCGAGACAGGGTTGAAACAGCAGGTCCGGGACAAGGTAGCACCTCTGGTAAAACAGGTCAGGGTTCCATTGCCGCAGGTAGAAAGACTAGAACTGGATCAGCAGCTCTACCAGGTGGACTGGGGACAGGGACAGACAGGAGTTATGCCTAAGATCACACAGTACAGCAGACAGGACAGACTGACCCTAGCCCACCACCACATAGGGTAGCATAGATACTGGAGACTGAGACAGAGGGAGTCGGGGACACTGTGGCCCAGTCCAAAGTTAACCCTGCACAGGGCCAATCAGATAGGATATAATCACTTGGCCAAAACACAGCCCCCACAAGGGATATCGACAGACCACAAACTTACTACCCTGAGACATGGCCAAGAATAGCTCACTAAGATCTCCCCCACAGTATGAGCAGAGGAGGCGCAAAGACAGACAGGAAGATTACGTCAGTGACTCAATCCACTCACGTCGAGTATAGCTGGGGAAAAAATCTGGAATGACGTGATGCGCCCTCCAAGGGATGGCATGAGAGAGTGCGAGCAAGCCAGTGAGTTATCCCCAGTAGAGGCAAAGAATTCCAGTGGAGAGTCAGCCAGGCAGAGACAGCAAGGGTGGTTCATCACTCCAATGCCTTATTGCCATTCACCTTTGCACCTCTCGGGCAGACTATGCTCAATCATAGGACTTAATGAAGAGATGAGTCTTCAGTAAGTCTTTAGAGTCTTCAGTAAAGCCTTAAAGGTTGAGACAGAGTCTGCATCTCGCACATGGATTGGTAGACCATTCCATAAAAGAGGAGCTCTATAGCAGAAAGCTCTGCCTCCAGCTGTTTGCTTAGAAATTCTGGGGACAATAAGGAGGTCTGCATCTTGTGACTGAAGTATGGTATGTCACATTTAAAAAAAAGATTTAGCATTAATGACTCTGTGGTGGAAGATGTGTTCAACACCAGAGAGCTCAATCAAAGATATACATAAAACAGGGGGCATTAAAAGTGATATCAGTATTGACTTTTGTACTAACAGCTTTTGCAAATGTAGCACTTACATTTGAAAAATGTGCCAAAGTGATTGAAAAAAACATATATATGCCGTTTAGCAGAATATACTGTAATTGTATATACACTGTGTACAAAACATTAGAAACACCTTCCTAATATTGAGTTGCACCCCCTTTTGCCATCAGAACAGCCTTCATTCACCGGGGCATGGACACAGAGTGTTGAAAGCGTTCCACAGGGATGTTTGCCAATCTTGACTACAATGCTTCCCACAGTTGTCAAGTTGGCTGGATGTCCTTTGGGTGGTGGACCATTGTTGATACACACGGGAAACTGTTAAATTGCCGTTTATGACACAAACCGGTGCGCCTCGCACCTACTACCATATTCCGTTCAAAGGCACTTAAATATTTTGTCTTAAACATTTACCCTCTGAATGGCACACCTACACAATCCATGTCGCAATTGTCTCAAGGCTTAAAAATCCTTCTTTAACCTGTCTCCTTCCCTTCATCTACACTGATTGAAGTGGATTTAACAGGTGACGTCAATAAGGGATCATACTGTAGCTTTCACCTGGATTCACATGGTCAGTCTATGTCATGGAAAGAGCAGGTGTTCCTAATTGTATGTGCAGTCAGTGCATATTGTAGCAATCATCGCTATATGAGCCACGCTACACATCCCAACATGTGGGTTAACCCTATTGGCATGATGCGTAGGGTGTTTGCAGGGATTGATGTTGCCCATCGGGCAAGTCAGAAATATTTTTGGGTTGCCCAAAGATTATGATCACGTGACCGAAAATGTAAGTGAGCTATTTACATGCAGAAATGTTATATACAGTATTGCAAGCCTTTCACCTACACATAGGGGAGGAACCAGAAAGATCAGTTGTGGAATTCTTTGTATTGTGGTTGTTGTCAGTAAAAAATGTTTGCAGAGCAGGTTTAATTTACTCTACTAAAAAATGGGGAGGAAAAATGGAATTATTTGCAGTTAAGTTTTTTTTAAATAATCACCTGCCAAATAGGGCAACCTCAGAGTAGACTCAACTAGTATGACTGCTCAGTACACTTCCCGCAGACAATGGGGCAACGCTTAGTGTCAATCCCTGGTTCACATCCCTGCCCTGCTGTTTGCTACAATACCTTAAATTACAGCGTTATTTAATAAATTTTATTACATTATTTTGAAGCCAATTCAAAACAGCATGGGAAAGGATACGGAAGTAAAGCATAAACTACCATCCCTTTCACAGCGAATTTAAATCCCTGATTACACATTTAGGCAATATCATGGCGACGTTAGCTGGCTAAACTCAGAATCAGGTCTAACGTGATCAGGTCTAACTGTCTTGTAACTTCTCCCTTAACATTAGCCCTAACACTGACCTTAAAGAGTGACTGCCTTTAAAAAGCCACAAATCCCTTTGAAAACGGACTCTGTTTATGGCTCTGATATGAGTGATAAACATTTATTCTAGTCTCAAAATTGACTACTAATTTTGGTCAAGTCAGTCTCATCTAATACAGAGTTGGGTAAATGAACGTTGAGGGTTTTTTTGTTAAAAAAAATGTAAATTTGCCCAATAACATGGGGTGTACAGCTGCAGGGATTGCTCTTTACCCAATAGCATAGACAGTGAGACAGACCTGCCCATCAGCTACGACTTTGTTTACATAAGACAACACATTGCACATTTTTTTACTTGAGAATATTGCATTAAACACCTTAGATATAATAGATGTAAAATGCAAAAATTAATGACATATTTATTGAGTTATTTTAGATTAATTCTGGGGATTTTTAGGAAGTGAAATAGGCTTCCACGTCTACAGTGTCTCATGGGGGATAAACATGATTAAACAAATGCAGAATCAGTCTGGAAACACACCTCCAAGACTGAAATCTTGTTTTTGTAATGAGCAACAGAAAACCACACGAGCCAATCGCTGTGGTCAGTTGCTCTTTAACCAAGTATAATCATTGGATAAACTTCACCTGGGTTATTGTGTAATTTTCATTTTGATAGGCTAATGTCATTATTTTGACGAGGCTAGTAAATTCATGTTATAATTTGACGTTCCAAAATCCGACATTTGTAATCGTTAAACAAACGTCTAGAGCCGCAGTGAGTTGAGTAGTAAACATACTGTTTGTGACAACTGTCAGTGACACAAGCAACAACAGAGGCAAACACAGAAACACATACAGTGCTTTCGGAAAGTATTCAGACCCCTTCCCTTTTTCCACATTTTGTTACGTTACAGCCTTATTCTAAATTGTATGAAATTAAATGTTTTCCTCATCAATCTACACACAATACCCCATAATGACAAAGTGGAAACAGTTTTTTTGAAGACAGAAATACCTTAATTACATAAGAAATCAGACCCTTTGCTATGAGACTCGAAATTGAGCTCAGGTGCATCCTTTCCATTGATTATCCTTGAGATTATGTTTCTACAACTTGATTGGAGTCCACCTGTGGTAAATTCAATTGATGGGACATGATTTGGAAAGGTACACACCTGTCTATATAAAGGTCCACAGCTGACAGTGCAAGTCAGAGCCAAAACCAAGCCATGAGGTTGAAGGAATTGTGCCGTAGTAGCCCGACACAGGATTGTGCTGAGGCATAGATCTGTGGAAGAGAACCAAAACATTTCTGCAGGATTTAAGGTCCAAGAATTCAGTGGCTTCCATCATTATTAAATGAGAGAAGTTTGGAACAACCAAGACTCTTCCTAGACTGAGAAATCGGGATTAAAATTGTTATGATTTATTAGTGCACATTTTGAGTATTCCTTATTTGTTAAGTAAATAACGGAGCCCAGAAAAGTGGAACCAACTGTAAGCGGTGCGTAACTGGCAACAGAGAAGTCAGGCGCAGGAGAGCAGAAATGGGTAACAGCCGGAGCACTTTAATGATGCAAAAACAAACAGCACACAGAACAGCAAAATACGGGTTGAAACAACCCGTTGCCAACCAGTCAGAAATGCACAAAACACTTACAACAAAAAATTCCATACACAGACATGGGGGGAACAGAGGGTATTATACACGTCAAATAATGAAGGAATGTGAACCAGGTGTGTGGGAAAACAAGACAAAACAAAAGGAAAATGAATGGTGGATCGGCGATGGCTAGAAAACCGGTGACGTCGACCGCCGAACGCCGCCAGAACAAGGAGAGGAACCAACTTCGGGGGAAGTCGTGACAGTACCCCCCCTTGACGCGCAGCTCCAGCAGCGCGCCGACACCGGCCTCGGGGCCGACCCGGAGGGCGAGGTACAGGGCGTTCCGGACGAAGACGGTGGAACTCCCGCAGCATTGAAGGGTCCAACACGTCCTCCACCCTCCCACTCCACGCCCGACGCTTCGAATCCAGTATGGAGCGAACGGCGTACGCCGGGGCCCCCTCGATGTCCGAAGGGGGTGGGGGAACCTCCCGCACCTCAGACTCCTGGAGCGGACCAGCCACCACTGGCCTGAGGAGAGACACATGGAATGAGGGGTTAATACGGTAATCGGTGGGGAGCTGTAACCTGTAACACACCTCGTTCAGTCTCCTCAGGACTTTGAACGGCCCCACAAACCGCGGACCCAGCTTCCGGCAGGGCAGGCGGAGGGGCAGGTTTCGGGTCGAGAGCCAGACACGGCCAGAGACTCACTGCGGTGACGGTCTGCGCTGGCTTTCTGGCGCAGCACGGCGCGCTGAAGGTGAACATGGGCGGCGTCCCATTTCTCCTCCGCGCACCGGAACCAGTCGTCCACTGCAGGACCCTCGGTCTGACTCTGATGCCAAGGAACCAGAACCTGATACCCCAGTACACACTGGAAGGGGGAGAGGTTAGTGGAGGAGTGGCGAAGCGAGTTCTGGACCATCTCTGCCCAGGGCACGAACGCCGCCCACTCCCCCGGCCAGTCCTGGCAATAAGACCGCAGAAACCTACCCATCCTGGTTAACTCTCTCCACCTGCCCGTTACTCTCGGGGTGACCTCGGTCAGACACTATATCCTCAGGCACCCCGTAGTGCCGGAAGATGTGAGTGAACAAGGTCTCTGCAGTCCGTAGGGCCGTAGGGAGACCGGCAGAGGAAGGAGACGGCAGGACTTGGAGAAACGGTCCACAACGACCAGGATCGTGGTGTTACCCTGTGAGGGCGGGAGATCTGTAAGAAAATCTATCGACAGGTGAGACCATAGCCGTTGTGGAATGGGTAAGGGGTGTAAACTTACCTCTGGGCAGGTGCCTAGGAGCCTTACACTGGGTGCACACTGAGCAGGAGGAAACATAAACCCTCACGTCCTTGGCCAAGGTGGGCCACCAGTACTTCCCACTCAAACAGCACACTGTCCGACCGATACCTGGATGACCAGAGGAGACCAGAGACGTGTGAGCCCAATAGATCAGCCGGTCACGGACAACAGACGGAACGTACAGACGCCCAGCGGGACACAAGAGGGGAGCAGGCTCTGCACGTAACGCCTGCTCAATGTCCGCCCGAACAAGGAGAGGAACCGACTTCGGCGAAAGTCGTGACACCAACAGAGACTAGTCAAGATCAAGGGAAAGACGAACGGAGGAAAGTACAGAGATCCTTGATGAAAACCTGCTCCAGATTGCTCAGGACGTGAAACTGGGGGTCGAAGGTTAACCTTCAAACAGGACAACGACCCTAAGCACACAGTCAAGACTACAAGGCTTCGGGACAAGTCTCTGAATGTCCTTGAGTTGCCCAGCCAGAGCCCGGACTTGAACCCGATCGAACATCTCTGGAGAGACCTGAAAATAGCTGTGCAGCGACGCTCCACATTCAACCTGACAAATCTTTTTTAAATGGGAGAAACTCCCCAAAGACAGGTGTGCCAAGCTTGTTGCGCCATACCCAAGAAGACTCGAGGCTGTAATCGCTGCCCTGGTTGCTTCAACAAAGTACTGAGTAAAGGGTCTGAATATTTATGTAAATGTTATATTTCCGTTTTTTTTTTTAAATACATTTTCAAAAATGTCTGACATTATGGGGTAATGTGTGTTGATTGATGAGGGGGAAAAAACAATTTAATAAATGTTAGAATAAGGCTGTAATGTAACAAAATGTGGAAAAAGTCAAGGGTTCTGAATACTTTCCAAATGCACTGTACTTAGAAAGGGACTTTCCCTGGACCAGAATTGAAGAACGTTGACTTAAAACAATTTGCCATTAACTATCTTCAGATGGTAGGTCAGCTGGTCTGGAGAAGCTCTGGTCATGCAGCAGTAGGTGAGGTCTACCTCTCCAGTGCTCAGAATGGTATTCTATAAAGCAAGATACTGTACATCTACTCTGGGTTTTATGAAGCTGGTTAGCTTCAGTTAGCTTCATGTTCCAGCTCAGGCTTAATCTGTACTACGACCTCTGGCAGGCTTGTAACTCCGCTTGCATGTCGCACACGGCTGGTCACACACCAAACTCTTCATTGAGTTAATGTTAAAACATAAATCCATGGGCAAGTCAGTGGCACATTTTAATTTGTACTGAAATCAAAATGAAAGAAAAAGTTATCTTGCAAATTGTCATGTTCCTGACCTTATTTCCTTTGTTTAGTATGTGTTTAAGTGGTCAGGACGTGAGCTGGGTGGGCATTCTATGTTATGTGTTTCTATGTTGGGTTAATTGTATTTGCCTGATATGGTTCTCAATCAGGGGCAGGTGTTTTACGTTTCCTCTGATTGAGAACCATATTAAGGTAAGCTGTTCTCACTGTTTGTTTGTGGGTGATTGTCTTCCGTGTCAGTTTATGTACCACACGGGACTGTTTCGTTTTGTCTAGTCTGTTCCTGTTCGTGCGTTCTTCGTTTTATGTAAGTTCTCATGTTCAGGTCTGTCTACGTCGTTTTGTAGTTATTCAAGTTTGCTTCGTGTTCGTCTTGTTTAATAAATTCAACATGTATTCATCACCCGCTGCATTTTGGTCCGATCCTTGCTCCTCCTCAGACGAGGAGGAGAACATGCGTTACACAAATTCTGCAAGTTATGCTATGAAATAGTATTTTAGAAGTGCTGTCTTTATTGTATTACTTATTGTTAATGGTCGACTTTAGTGAGCTTATCACTGCACAACCACAAGCACCTTTCTCCCATCTATAAAATAATTGTATTGAGTCATACAAAAGTGTTACTGTGCGTGAAGTTTAAATTGCATTCTGTCATTACTAAATGTGTAATGTGAGATATTTGAACCTTAATATTTTTTAACACACAAAAACGTTTTGATTAATAAGATATTTAATAAGTTGTCTTCCTCAAATGAAAGGGATGATGATGCAATCTTTGCAAGAGGGAGGGAATCTGATTTATATTGGTCCTCAACTTGAAGCTCAGTCATTTCATTCAGGGTAAGTGGAGTTCAGCGGAGGCTGCTGAGGGGAAGACAGCTCATGATAATGGCAAGTTAGTTCTGAAGGATTCGTTGCCATAGAAATTTACCTGGCTAAAAGGTGAGCCACTTTTTTAAGACCGGTTATTCCGAGTTGCATAGTTACCTCACTAACACCTCAAACCTGCTTCGTAGGATACCCATCTGGTCACCTCTGAGACAGTGTTTGTCAGGGTGTCAGGACAAAAAAATGCTTGGCTCCTGATACGCCAACTATGGGTTCAGCACATCGAAACCAATGACATTTTTCTTCTCCAGCAAGCATTACTCATGTCAGAGTTTTTTCAGAGCAGAGTCACAGAGGATCCATCCCGTACAAGAACATCTGTGTTGGACACTGAGGATAAATCTGAGGGAAGAGCATCCACAGAACAGTGTTAGAGAGGGAACTGATCAGTCTAGAGCATTAACTGAGGAGTGTCCAAAAGTAATCAGACTACCAAAAGTACGTTACTTATTTTGTGTAATCCAATGGATTATGTTACTAATTACTTTTATTGTCATGTAATCTGTAACTGATTACATTTTTCAAGTAATCCACCCAACCCTGATACATAAATAATGCCATTTGAAACAGTTTGCAATTGTATTTGGGGTGAATAGGATACAGACATTTGACAGATAAACACAAACTTTATTTTATTCCTTGCTCATCGGACTGTGCTGGATATATTCCTGGCTGTTTGTAATTTCCTGTAAAATCCTGTCTTGGAATGATGTTGTGTATTTTCTTTGGGGCGGGGCTGTGAGTTTAGACAGCGACAGGGCTCACAGAGCCCTCTTCAGGGGCTAAAGGTCCTGAAGTTTCTGCGCATGTGCGGGATTCTTTAATTATGCACAGTCTCTGCTCTACTCTTAAAGAACACGCTACTCTGGTGAATGGTGCTCATTTAGTAAGGTTAAATCAAAGCTGAATCAGTGTCTGCAAGATCACATAATGATAGTATATTACATAACATAACCAAATAAGGCATAGTATAATATTACTGTGAGACAAAAAACACATTTTATTTTTACATTTTAGGATGATTGTATGAATGGTCAAATTTGTGTCTCATACAGCAACAACTCAACAACACGTGCCACTAGGAAAAAGATGTGCTTTGATTGAAACAAAACACTAGTATTCTACAGTTTCTTAACACCATCTTCTCTACATCTACACGCTGTACATAACTAAATAGATCTAAATGCATATTCCCATGAATCTGGTTGAGATCAAATGGTTGGCATGCAGATGCTGCATAGACATTTGACTGGTAAATCTTGAAGAATTATCATTCACGATTGACTGTGACAAATGGTTGCGGTAAAGAAACACATGCACAGATCATGATAAGGATCTTTCCAGGGGATCCACGGGGTGGGACAGGGACGGAACGGGCGGTTACCTACTGCTCCGCACCCTCAACCTAAATAAATACGCTTACAGGAAACCCTCTCTGAATAACCTTTAAACTGACTGGGAGTAGACCATAGACCGTATTGGAATACACAGGACAAGGTAGGTTTTCTCTACATTTATTAAATCACATGCAGGCATATTTCTAATTTGTGATTATAATAACTTACATAATATGTATCCTGTGTTAAATGCCTAACTGTTTAACTTCTGCCTAATTGGGTCAAACTGAATTTCAAGGGTACATGTATGGTGACCACCGTGTTGTGAGTGGAGTGGAAATGGTGACATTTTAGGTTCTCTGTGATAATGTTGTGATATTTGACACTAGTTTGCTAAGATAAATTAGACATTAATATCAGTATTTTTAGCCATTTCAAAAATATGATAATTTTGGTGGGATTACAATAAAAAAATTCATGTGATATCAATGATACCCATAAATAGAAAAAAGCTGAAAATAAAATGACATTCTCATCGCTCCCTCTCCCTTTCTCCCTCTCTCATCACTCCCTCTCTCTCTCTCTCTCTCTCTCAGAAAATTGTGACAACATGTGGGATAGGATTATTTTTTGTGGACTGGTGATCTGTCTCATCTGCCTCACTGACCAGACTCAGGTAAATACACAGTCAGTTAGCACTGATAAACAGAGAAACATGTTATTCCTTTAAACCTGGGAGTAATCATTACTTATCTACTGGTTTTGTACAGGGCCAGAAAACACCTTTAGTTGTTCAAGGTAAGTGTAACACTTATTTGTTTTACTTACTTACTTAAAAACACAAGAGACAACCATTCTTAACCTGACCCCTGCCCTTTTCAATATGTTATTGTGTATGTGCTTGTGTGTTTGCTTGTTTCAGGGACAGATTGCACACAGATCAAAACTCTCTCCCCTCGAGCCACCAGTGGAGTGTATGTCATTCAGCCTGCAGGAGTCACATCCCCCTTTAAGGTATGGAAACATCAAAATATTTAGGCCAGGTACTTTATCTACTAGGGATGCACAATATATCGGCGAGCATATCGGATTCGGCCGATATTAGCTAATAATGCCAACATTGGCATCGGCCCGATGTCTAGTTTAATAGCGATGTGCAAAACCGATGTCAAAGCTGACGAGCAGACCTATGTAACATAAGTAGATGATGTAATGATGCCACGAAAAATACACCGCTACACAGAACAAAAGCAGAAAAATACTAAGCGCATACTTCCAACAACTAGTCAAGCAGTCATTTGAAAGAGTAAGAACATTTCAGCGAGACAATTCAAAGGCGAATCCATTAATGCCAAGATAATGGTTTCATTGCCCTTGACAATCAACAGTCCTCTGTCGTGGATGATGTTGGCATTCGCCGACTGGTCGAGCCCCGGTTCACACTATTTTTCAGATGTTGCTCTACCGGAGTTACACAGTTTTGTTGAAATGTACATCTGTGAGCTACTTGCTATGGGCGTCACAACTGACATTTGGACCAGCTATGTCAGCCCCATGAGCATGCTGAGTCTGACAGCACAGTGGGTCGACGAGGATTTCGTACTGAGGAAAGCCGCATAGCTTGCTCAAGAATGTGCTGGTTCTCATACCGCTGCTGCCATTTCAATGACATTTGAGAACATTTGAAACTTAGAAACATGAACACTCCTAGCTCCATTCGAACAACTGGCTCGAGAAATAAGCTAATCAACTGCGTCTGTAGCAGATGTGATACCCTGTCATGGCATTGAAACGCCTGCTCAACAAATCTGCCGACACAGACTGTGGGGTTAAAACTTACAAAAGTACTCGAGGCTGTGAACAAGCGATTTGGTGGCATTCTCTTTGAGCCTCTTTACTGTGTCGCCACCATGCTCGATGCTAGGTACAAGGACCGCTACTTCAATGCTGACCAGAAACAGGGTTTATGTGAAATGTTATATACACAACAGGACAAGATGGAAACGGACACAGTGACAGTGCGCACCGAGGAAGAGAGGCCACGGACAGACAGAGCTGAAACTTCACTGCTTGACATGTATGATGAAATCCTGGTTGAGAATGAAATGACTGAACAAATTAACCACGAAAGAGCACAGCAAGGAAGTGAAAGAAATAGGTTTTGATTATATTTGACTGGTAATGGGGACATACGTAAATGCCAACAAAATAACTTTTTGGTCAGTGTGGTGTGGTGTGTGTGTGGTGTGTGAGTGTGTGTGTAACCTTTATTTAAAAGTCAGTGGAGAACATTTTTCTATTTACAATGACGGCCTACCCCTGCCAAATCCGGACGCTGGGCCAATTGTGAGCCGCCCTATGGGACTCCCAATCATGGCCGGATGTGATACAGCCTGGATTCGAACCATGGACTATAGTGACGCCTCTTGCACTGAGAAGCAGTGCCTTAGACCGCTACATCCATGTGTGTGTGTGTGTGTTAACTATTTAACTGTAATTGAATGCTTAAAAGACCGCTAAAATGTTGTATTGGGTATCGGTATCGTTTTTTTGGGCAAGGAAAATATCGGATATCGGTATCTGCCAAAAATATCCTATCGGTGCATTACTAATATCTACTGTTGTCATTTGGTTACACAACCACACAGGGGCGGTAAAGCTTAGCTATAGAATGTTGAAGGTGTTGCCAGGCTTGCTAGAGTTAACGGAGTTCCACAGGGTTCCATTCTTGGACTGTTTTTGTTCACAACAAAACAACTTGTCAAAAACATTGTTGATTTAAAAGTACATTGCCGTTGTATACAGGTGTACTGTGAGATGCTGGTGGACGGAGGCTGGACAGTCTTTCAGAGGCGCTCCGGGGCAGAGGTTCTTTTCAACAGGAAGTGGGCAGTGTACAAACAAGGCTTTGGGAATCTACAGAGTAAGGAAGGGTCCCTCTGAGCACCTCACATTCCACCAGCAACTGATACTGAGGACTGTGTAGTTTACTGAGCCAAATGTTACAAACATTGAAATGCATTTGTTTATAATGCTCATGTTACCTTCTAAATCAACCTATCATAGAGGGTTCCCCATACTGTAGTGCATTTATGTTAAGTACATTTTTCACTTCTCAATTCAGTTCTCTTCCCTGTTGTTTCCTAGAGGACCACTGGCTGGGTCTGAGTAAGGTGTTTGCTCTAACCAAGGGGGGCCGGGGGCTGAACTCGACTATGCGGGTCGATCTGTGGGACTTTGAAGGGGGCACTGCCTTTGCTGAGTACAGTGACTTCCGTCTGGGCACGGAGAAGGAGGCCTATAAGCTGAACGTTGGAGCGTACAAGGGCAACGCAGGTAACAGTTAATTTCAACAGCACAAGGTGACAGTGGTCATATTATTTACTTCAGTGTTATTTCACATTTGGTGGCAGCAATGGGACCATTACTCATCACATATATGTCATATGATATGTATTCTGGGTTGATATTCTTAAATGGTGTATGCTGTGGAAGTCAATATATTCAAGAGTGAAGTAGAACTGAAGTACTCACTCTTCCTCCCTCCCCGTCTCTCTGTAGGTGAAGCCATCCGTGGGAAATACGCCGGCATTGACCAAAATGGCTTTGGCTTCAGCACAAATGACAAGGACAATGACGGCTGCTCACCCTGCATCTTTGGCGACATCGCCGAGAACACGTGCAGCTTCTCGGAGGGAGGAGGAGGGTGGTGGTACAGCCGCTGTGGCTCTGCCAGCCTAAACGGAGACTGGCACCCCGCCGGCGAACACATCGGCTGGATCTCTGGCCTCCACTGGGCGACCTGGAAAGAACCTGTCCCGTACTCAACCCGAGCCAGCCGCATGATGATCAAGTCTGTGTGGAAGAAGATTATTACAGCAAACTAATACGAAAACAAATCATGAAACTATTTCGTAAACTGAAATAAAACAATTAAGGCAAGGTTTGACAAACAAAACTATACTGAAACTACGATCTTTAACTTACTAAAATAAAAACACTGGACCAGTTAAGGTTTATAAGTCCAACATGGTCAGAGCCACCATGTTTCCAGTGAAGACAAAATATCATGTGGACATTTTATTTGTTACACTGCAACAATTATGCATATCTAATGAGAACAGTTTAAATAGTTTGACATAACTTATAGTTTGGAATGTTGATATTGCATGCGTGTTCAAATATAATTATCTTTAGAACATTTGTTTAGCACACACTTAGCCCAAACATACTTAGCCCAAGTTCAGACACCATTAGTTTGCCCTGTAAACATGCTTGAATTCACACATTCAAAGCTCTGTGTTTAAAGTGAAATAAAAAGTTGTACTTATTGCATATTAAATCATTCATGGTTTCTCATCATACAGTAAATAGGTTGTTGTTCTCCTACCCTAGAAGCCTGGTTTCTAGCTTTGATTGAATAGGGATATTTAGCTTTGTTACACATTGGTACATTAATCCCAGGGCTCACTTGAAAAAGAGATCTCAATGTGACTGATCATGGTTAAATAAAGCATAAAAAGAATAAAAAGAATGAAGGCTTTGTAGTGTCTGGGATCTACATCTGTTTATATTAGTTACTATGCTGTTACTAAGCAGTGATGTATTACGACAGTGTTACGTTACTACACCTAATAGGAAATGCACATGTGCACGAGTGTGCCCGGGAACTGTAGAGCACGAGAGGTTTTGACTAAACGAAAACTAACTGTACTCCCGTCTCCTGCCTGATCATTTCTCCACAACACAAATATTACAGTGGCGACGAGGTGATTAAACTTCTTTAACGGACATTGCTTGAAGGGAAGAATGTTGCGTGAGTAATGAAACTCAAAATAATTACGTAATTCGTCAGTTATTTTTTATTTTCTTTCGCCAGTAAAAAAAGGCTAAGCACTGCTAGCAGGTACAGTGTTCAGGAGCTGCCAAGTAGCAAGACTATTGGAGTCCAGAATAGCGACACTGCCCTCTGGTGGTTAAATACATTTAAAAAACTGTCATTGAACCCATTGAAATTAGGCGATCTCGGTGGAGAAATATTGTCAAGAAAAAAAAGAAAAAGAAAGGAAGGAACGTAACACGGTGTGTACATTATTACAAATGAGTGCAGTGAACGAAGTAATTGCAGAAACTTCTGAAGTGAAGAATTAGAGGAAAATTAAGGAATACAAGGAATAAGGAAACTGAACAATTAACTGTGAAAATGGCAACCATTGGTCGAGTACCAGAGTTTGAGGCTACAAAAGAGGATTTTGATTCCTATTTGGAGCGTTTTGAGCGTTGGCTGGCTGCAAATGAAATCAAAGATTAAAAGAAAGCAGACGTATTTCTCAGTGTTTTGGGTCCAACTGAGTATGGATTGCTGAAAGGTCTCATTGAACCAATAAAAGCAGTMGAGTTGAACTATGCAGAACTGACTGAAACTCTTTCAAGGCATTTCAAGCCTAAGCCAATTCTCATTGCAGAACGTTCAGATTTTACCAACGTCACCAGAGTCAAGGGGAAACCATGGCTGACTACATCCTTGCTTTGAAAAGGCTGGCAAGTACATGTGAGTTTGCACAATTTCTTGATGATGCTCTTCGAGACAAGTTTGTATGTGGTCTCACAGGTGAAGCATATCACAGAAGGCTRCTGTCAGAGAAGGACCTGACCTTTCGGAAAGCCTGTGATATCGCACTTGGACTCGAGCTTGCCCACAGGGATACTATTGAGCTATCGGGATATGCACAACGTCAGAAAGGTGTTCACAAGGTCAGTGATGCACGTGGTGAAAAAGGCTCACAAAAGTCACACTTTTCTCAGTCCCGTCCTCAAGGTTACACAAGAACAAAGCAGCCCACATCTCAAAGGTCTAAGCCAAGTTGCTACAGATGTGGGGGAGATAATCATCAGCACAGTGAATGTCGATTCCAAAATGTAAAGTGCCACAATTGTGGAAAGGTTGGACATTTACAGAAAGTGTGTAAAGCCTCAAAACGCACAGCAAGAGCACACAAAGTGTCAGACGCAGCACAAGAAGAGGAAGGTACTACTGAAACAGTATTGGAACTGTCCACAGTGTACACAGCTCAACAACAAAAAGATGGAATCTATCTCAACATGGAGTTAGCGGGAAAACCGGTAAAAATGCAGCTGGACACCGGAGCGTCTGTATCTCTGGTTCCAGAGAGACTCTACAAAGAAAAACTGAAAGAGTGCCCTCTTCAGCCAGCGTCCATCCGCCTTTCTTCATACACTGGTGACACTATTCCTGTGTTAGGGCAGATCCAGGTACCAGTCCGGTATGAGGGGAAGGAGTGGACGCTACCACTTGTCATTGTTAAAGGAGAAAAATTAGCCTTGCTAGGCAGAAACTGGCTACAAAAGATCAAGTTGAACTGGGGAGAAATCTTCAGTCTGAGAAAGGACAAACCAGTGAGTCAGGCTACACTCACTAACATGCTGGAGAAGCACAAAGAACTTTTCAAAGATGGCTACGGCGAAATACAAGACTTCACAGCAAAAGTCAGAGTGCAAGAAGGAACCAAGCCTATCTTTCACAAACCACGTCCAGTTCCCTATGCTCTTAAGGAAGCAGTAGAGAAGGAACTGGACCGCCTACAGAAGAATAACATAATCACGAAAGTAGCGAGGAGCGACTGGGCCGCTCCGATTGTTGTAGTCCCAAAAAAAGACAAGACCGTCAGAATGTGCGGTGACTACAAGGTCACAGTAAATCGCTGCATACTACCAGAGGAATATCCACTACCAAACGCTGAAGATCTGTTTGCCACTCTAGCTGGTGGGAAGGTTTTCAGTAAGCTGGACCTGGCATTCGCTTATCAGCAACTGAAGCTGGATCCGGAGTCAGAACAGTATCTGACCATCAATACACACAAGGGGCTATTCAGATTCAATCGCTTGGCCTATGGAATCTCGARAGCTCCAGCGATATTCCAACACACAATGGATCAGATCTTGGACGGTATAGACAACGTTGTGMGCTTCATGGACGACATCCTCGTGTCAGCACCAACCATTGGAGAGCACCTGGCTCCTGAACTATTACGGAAAGTTTGTGGCAAACTTGTCCACATTGTTGCATCCGCTTCACCAACTGCTGCAGGCCGATACAAAGTGGAATTGGTCCCCAGAATGCGAAGAAGCATTCAAGACTTGCAAACAGCGTCTGCTAAAGAGCAAGTGGTTTGCCCACTACAACACAGAGATGAAGCTGAGACTCGCGTGTGATGCATCTCCATACGGAGTAGGAGCCGTCATCTCACATGTTCTATCATCAGGTGAAGAACACCCTATTGCATTTGCATCACGGACTCTGTCACCAAGTGAGAAAAATTATGCTCAAATTGAGAAGGAAGCCCTGAGCATAATATTCGGAGTGAAGAAGTTTCACAAATACCTGTACGGAAGGAAGTTCCAACTGCTGACAGATCACAAGCCTCTGTTGGCCATCCTTGGACCAAAATCAGCTATACCAACCCTTGCTGCACTTCGAATGCAACGTTGGGCTCTGATATTGTTAGCCTACG
>NW_019942908.1:94286-105997 GCF_002910315.2 Salvelinus sp. IW2-2015 | reverse complement strand
CTTCGGGGCAGAATAATCCCCTGGATTTGTGCTGGGCTCTGAAAAGTCTGCTTCAACCCAGTAGTTGAAAAATGTTAAGAATGCATTGTTCAAATATTGCATTAGTAGTTCCCTAACATATTTACCTTGTTCTCTGGGAGTTAAAAACTATGGGGGGAGGAGTGTAGTATCTGGGATCTACATCTGTCTATATTAGTTACTATYCTGTTACTAAGCYGTGATGTATTACGACAGTGTTACGTTACTACACCTAATAGGAAATGCACATGCGCWCMAGTGTGCCCGGGAACTGTAGAGCACGAGAGGTTTTGACTAAACGAAAACTAACTGTACTCCCGTCTCCTGCCTGATCATTTCTCCACAACACAAATATTACAGGCTTCAACTTTGATGAACAGATTATGATTAACAAATCAACATGCCCTGTTGTGCCTACTACAACTCTTTGAACATGATGTAACATTTCAGATAAAGCAGAACAATTAGAAGAAATTAGTCTTCGTCAACAATTTAATTTCTGTTTCAAATAAAAGCAGCCCACTTTGTCACCTGTAGGAGTCTCACTCAGCATTCCTGTGATTTCTTTACACACTGTCCTGAAGAGATAATTACGCACATGCACGCACACGCACACGCACACACACAAAGAGGTATTGTAACATGTATTGCTATTTTTATTATGATGTATTATATTGAGATATTAACCCAGAATAACCCAGAATGAAGACTAAATGGACTAACGGACTTCGAACATTCTCAAGTGGTCATGTCTTGTGTCTTTCTCTCCTTTTTCTCTTTCTTCCCGAAGGACTTTGTCATCCGGCTGCTCCTTCCATCGCACAGATGCACCTCCATCTCTCTTGGTGATCTCTGCCTGTATCTAAAAACAACATGGATGACAAATGCTGTACAAAGATGTGATCCACAGGAAATGATCTGATGGCCATTTCCTCATTTGTATAAGTGTTGTCACATGTCTGAGAGGTATTCTTTCACTTCATTGATTAGGCTACTGTACAACGCTGTCAAAGAGCCATAGCAAATCTATAGCAAAGATCCAAAGTTCCTCCCTGAAACCTCTCCTCCCACCTGTCTGAGAATTTGCTCTTTCACCAGAGGGTCATTAAGATCAACTCCTGGAGGTACTTTCAGAAACATCTTCACCATGCTTACAGTTTTCTTTCCTGTGAAGAGAAACATTTATTCATTAGTGCACACCGTAGCAAAAAGTTTTGCAACAGAAAACGAAAACAAACGTTTCTTATACCCTTTGAAAGTAACTAAAATCAAATTTATTTATATAGCCCTTCTTACATCAGCTGATATATCAAAGCGCTGTACAGAAACCCAGCCTAAAACCCCAAACAGCAAGCAATGCAGGTGTAGAAGCACGGTGGATAGGAAAAACTCCCTAGAAAGGCCAAAACCTAGGAAGAAACCTAGAGAGGAACTGCCTCTTAACTGCCTCTCATTCCGTATCATGTCCCGTAATCTTTTCAATGGGATTGACGATTATATCATAACATTTGTGAAAATGCAGTAATTTAAGATATATACAGTACCAGTCAAAAGGTTGGACACGCCTACTCATTTCAGGGCTTTTCTTTATATTTTTGGTTTTCTACATTGTAGAATTATACTGAAGACATCAAAACTATGAAATAACACATATGGAGTCATGAAATAAGCAAAAAAGTGTTAAACAAATCAAAATATATTTTATATTTGAGATTCTTCAAAGTAGCCACCCTTTGCCTTGATGACAGCTTTGCACACTCTTGGCATTCTCTCAACTAGTTTCATGAGGTAGTCACCTGGAATGCATTTCAATTAACAGGTGTGCCTTGTTAAAAGTACATTTGTGGAATTTCTTAACCTTCTTAATGCGTTTGAGCCAATCAGTTGTGTTGTGACAAGGTATGGGTGGTATACAGAAGATAGCCCTAATTGGTAAAAGACCAAGTCCATTTTATGGCAAGAACAGCTCAAATAAGCAAAGAGAAACGACAGTCCATCATTACTTTAAGACATGAAGATCAGTTAATCCGGAAAATGGCAAGAACTTTTAAAGTTTCTTCAAGTGCAGTCGCAAAAGTTGTCTCTTTCTTCTTGCCGTTTGTGCTGTTGTCTGTACCCAATAATGTTTGTATCATGTTTTGTGCTGCTACCAAGTTGTGTTGCTACCATGTTGTTGTCATGTTGTATTGCTACCATGCTGTGTTATCATGTGTTGCTGCCTTGCTATGTTGTTGTCTTAGGTCTCTATTTATGTAGTGTTGTGTTGTCTCTCTTGTCGTGATGTGTGTTTTGTCCTATATTTATATTTAATAAAAATATATATTTTTAATCCCAGGCCTTTTACCTTTTGGTAGGCCGTCATTGTAAATAAGAATTTGTTCTTAACTGACTTGCCTAGTTAAATAAAGGTTAAATAAAATAAAAATACCCATAAAGTGCTATGATGAAACTGGCTCTCATCAGGATTGCCACATGAAAGGAAGACCCTCTGTTGCAGAGGATAAATTCAGCAGAATAACTGCACCTCAGATTGCAGCCCAAATAAATGTTTCAGAGTTCAAGTAACAGACAAATATCAATATCAACTGTTCAGAAGAAACTGTGTGAATCAGGCCTTCATGGTCGAATTGCTGCAAAGAAACCAATTCTAAAGGACACCAATAAGAAGAAGAGACTTGCTTGGGCCAAGAAACACAAGCAATGAACAATTGCAAAAATCCGTCTTTTGGTGTGATGAGTACAAATTGGAGATTTTTGGTTCCAACCGCCGTATCTTTGTGAGACGCAGAATAGGTGAACGGATAATCTCTGCATATGTGGTTCCCAACGTGAAGCATGGAGGAGGAGGTGTGAGGGTGCTTTGCTGGTGACACTGTCGGTGATTTATTTAGAATTCAATGCACATTTAACCAGCATGGCTATAACAGCATTCTGCAGCGATACGCCATCCCATCTGGTTTGCGCTTAGTGGGATTATAATTTGTTTTTCAACAGGACAATGACCCAACACACCTCCAGGCTGTGTAAGGGCTATTTGACCAAGAAGGAGAGTGACGGAGTGCTGCATAAGATGACCTGGCCTCCACAATCACCCAACCTCAACCCAATTGAGATGGTTTTGGATTAGTTGGACTGCAGAGAGAAGGAAAAGCAGCCAACATGTGCTCAGCCTATGTGGGAACTCCTTCAAGACTGTTTGAAAAGCATTCCAGGTCAAGCTGGTTGAGAGAATGCCAAGATTGTGCAAAGTTGTCATCAAGGCAAAGGGTGGCTACTTTGAAGAATCTAACCAAACACTTTTTTGGTTACTACATGATTCCACGTGTTATTTTATAGTTTTCATGTCTTCATTATTATTTTACAATGTAGAAAATAGTGCAAATAAAGAAAAACCCCTGAATGAGTAGGTGTGTCCAAATGTTTGAGTGGTACTGTATATATAATTCTAGTTGTGTTGGTGGATGGCCAGATGGCTTTTGTAAAGTTTTAGCCCTGAAGACCATTCAAAACAAACGACAAGGCTACTTCCTCGAAAACAACGCATCACTTGCATAGCGTGTTGGACAAATTCAAACAGCTCTGCTCTTTCTGGTTCTAATGAATAGGACCCATGATAGTAGTCCAAAAGAGAAGGAAAAGCTGCGGAATGTGTCTTTATAACGATCTTCAGATAAAAATTAGGTGGGGGTGCTTACCTTTTTCCTCGCAGTCTTTAAGGGTGTAGCCTGAAACTTTGTCTTCTAAGTGTATCACATTCATTGCCCTGCCACCAGCTGAGCCCTTCAGATAGCACTCCTGTCGACTTTGTGAGAAGATCAACATTTAGTTAGACTTTATCTTTTGATTATGTTGATATCTGTTGCATATGAAAGTTTGAGTAATTGCTAACTCAGTCACGTGGTAAATTCGTTGTTGAGGTTATGAAGTGCAGCTGGAGAACTACTATGATCAGTGGTAATGGTAGCAGCATAAAATTACATACAGAATGATTAGAATGCACAATGAGATTCTAACAACAGAATCATCCATATTGGTAAAGAAAAGTTTTAATTCTAGAAACAGATCAAATATGGTAAAACATTGTATAAAACAATGGATTTGTAGATATATTGTAATTTGATAGGATATCTGTGGGTACCAGTAACAGTTATAAAAACTACACTACCAGCTGTGCCATTGGAATGTTGTATATTTCAATTGAACATGTCTACCTGTGAAATACTGACAGGTATCAAGTTGGGTGCAGCTCTGTTGACATTGGTTTGCATTTGGGCTTGCAAAGTTCTTAACGCCATTATAAATTAAACAAACATCTTTCAGGAGCTCCCTCGCACAACCTTTGTGACAAAGAAAAGTAAAACAGTTCAGGCAAGTCAGCCAGGTCGCAAGCCTCAGACTGCGCTATTGGACGTCTGACCAAGGTAGTTTTACGTCAGGAGGCAGTATGACAGTTCGTCCACCAGAGGGCTGCTGAGCAGGTGTTAGCACGTGATCAGGTCTAATGGTGTAACTTCTCCCTTAACAATAGCCCCGACCCTGACCAAGTTGAGTCCTTGCCTAAACTTCACCAAATCTGGGTTATTGCGTCATTGAAGTCATCAATGTGATGAGCTATTGTCATTATTTTGACCAGGCAAGTCAATTCTATTGATGATTCGACATTCCAAAATCTGACATTTGCGGCTGTTGGAAAAAAGTCTAATATCGCAGTGAGTTGATGGTAAATATACTGTTTGTGACAACTGTCAGTGACACAAGCAACAATAAAGGCAAACACATACTTAGAAAGGGAGTACTTTCCCTGGACCAGAATTTAAGGACATTGACTTAAAACCACTTGCCATTAACTATTTTCAGATGGTAGGTCATTGGGTTTGGTGATGCACTGGTCATGCAGCAGTAGGTCCCGTCATCTGCTGGCTTCACATTTGAAAGGGTGAGGTCTACCTCTCCAATGCTCAGGTCTCCTCTGAGGCTGTATTTGTCAGGGTGTGTCGGGCCAAAAATGATGTCAGGTCCGGATACCTCCACTATTGGTTCAACGCACCAAAACCAATTACTACATTTTCTGCTCCAGCAAGCATTACTCATGTCAGAGTTTTTGCAGAGCAGGGTCACAGAGGATCCATCCCATACTAGAACAGCTGTGTTGGACACTGAGGATAAATCTGTGGGAAGAGCATCCACAGAGCAATTCAAACCATAAGACCACCAAACATTCACAAATCACTATACAGATGTAGGATCTTAATGTCACAGCAAAATAATCCTGCAGCAACAGGATTTGAACGTTTAGTCCATAATGTTGCTTGAACGGTGGTTATACGCTTTTAGCTGGCCAAAAGTAGGCTACATGAAAAGTGCAATACTGTTAATATAATCGTGTGTTAGTGCAGGTTTTCAATGAATCTCTGCATTTCCTGCGATGCAGCAAAATTCTTAGATTTAACTTACCCAGCAGAAGAGTAGTGAACAGCATGAACTGAAACATGCTGGCTGTGAGTGAGGAAGAAGGCCAAGTCAGTTTAGCATCATAAACAAGAAACCATGGGAATTTGGTAGAAACAAGGAGTCAGTCATGTGAATTGCTAAACATTCTGATACAACTCCATATTTCCTAGGTCATAAAGACAGATAAACTATAAACAGGCATGGCATACGTAACTGTACAGCTTATAACTGGACATTCATTTCCTTATAACACATTGGAGTGCAGTAAATGTAACTCACAAGGAAAGATAACACAATAATGAAAGCTCAATTTGATTATCTTTTCCTATTGATGGCATTACCTGCAAAAATAGTGATTTGCATAGCTGCACCATAGCTGCATTACAAGCTTCTTGTTGGTTGGTTGAATAGGCAAAAATGTGTTAATGCACCCTATTTTTTTCACAAACCAACAATGGGTTTTCATGGTTTGCCTTATCTGTAATTGAAGTAACTCAAATCGAAACAAAAATAGGCAGTAAAAACTTTTGCTAACTTTAGCTATCGCTAGCTAACAATCAATGGTAGTTGATCAACCGGATTCATTTTTTTAACCTTTTACTACAGTGGGCTAAATCAGGGTCACACAAAGTGATTATTGGTAGTCAAACAAATCTACTTTGAAACAAAAGTATACACTTCACACATGGTTATGGGCTTAAAAAGAAGACACCTGTACCATGTCAGATATAGAGTTGAAATGTACTGAACTTTGAGTTTGCATCTCAATATTACACTTCATATACATCACAGAGGACTGAAATATAACAAAACTGTTAGAAACACCGGTTTTTCGTTGGGTATGGAGTGATAGATGTGCAGATGATGATGTGCAAGTAGAAATAGTGGTGTGCAAAAGAGCAAAAAAAGTAAATAAAAACAATATGGGGATGAGGTAGGTAGTTGGATGGGCTATTTACAGATGGGCTGTGTACAGCTGCAGCGATAGGTAAGCTGCTCAGATAGCTGAAGCTTAAAATTAGTGAGGGAGATATAAGTCTCCAACTTCAGCAATTTTCGCAATTACTTTCAGTCACTGACAGCAGAGATCTTCGAAGGAACGGCGGCCAAATGAGGTGTTGGCTTTGGGGATGACCAGTGAGATATACCTGCTGGAGCGCGTGCTACGGGTAGGTGTTGTTATGGTGACCAGTGAGCTGAGATAAGGCGGAGCTTATATGCTGCTGATCAGCACAAAACACACCCACCACCCGCAAAGCCCATACTTAGATATGTTGCTCAACCACATCCTTGTTTGTTTTTACACCCACTTATAGGAAGATGGACAAAGAATAGAGTTTAATTATTAATTAAGATATTGAAATATGCACATCACACAGAGACATTGATGAAGATAAGTGTATTATTCCCAGTAGGCACCGACTGGTGCAGTACGTCCATGGAGGTTGAGTGTTTAGTTGATCTTTAAGACAGTAACTAGAGGAGGATGGCACTAACGGGAGGTTACCAATAAGGCTGGCATACCTTTGTACTCTATACCTCTTTATGCTACACAGTGCCTTCGGAAAGTATTCAGACCCCTTGATTTTTTCCACATTTTGTTAGGTTACAGCCTTATTCTAAAATTGACGATATAGTTTTTTTCCTCATCAATCTACACACAATACTTCATAATGACAAAGACAAACAGGTTTTTTATTTTTATAAAAACAAAAAAAATACAGAAATATCACATTTACATAAGTATTTAGACCCTTTACTCAGTACTTTGTTGAAGCACCTTTGGCAGCAATTACAGCCTCGAGTCTTCTTGGATATGACGCTACAAGCTTGGCACACCTGTATTTGGGGAGTTTCTCCCATTCTTCTCTGCAGATCCTCTCAAGCTCTGTCAGGTTGGATGGGGAGCGTCTCTGCACAGCTATTTTCAGGTCTCTCCAGAGATGTTAGATTGGGTTCAAGTCCGGGCTCTGGCTGGGCCACTCAAGGACATTCAGAGACTTGTCCCGAAGCAACTCCTGAGTTGTCTTGGCTGTGTGTTTAGGGTCGTTGTCCTGTTGGAAGGTGAACCTTCGCCCCAGTCTGAGATACTGAGCGCTCTGGAGCAGGTTTTCATCAAGGATCTCTGTACTTTGCTCCGTTCATCTTTGCCTCGATCCTGACTGTTCTCCCAGTCCCTGCCGCTGAAAAACACCCCCACAGCATGATGCTGCCACCACTGTAGGAATGGTGCCAGTTTTCCTCCAGTCGTGACACCTCGCATTCAGGCCAGAGTTGAATCTTGGTTTCATCAGAACACAGAATCTTGTTTTCATGGTCTGAGAGTCTTTAGGTGCCTTTTGGCAAACTCCAAGCAGGCTGTCATGTGCCTTTTACTGAGGAGTGGCATCCGTCTGGGCACTCTACCATAAAGGCCTGATTGGTGGAGTGCTCGAGAGATGTTTGTCCTTCTGGAAGGTTCTCCCATCTCCACAGAGGAACTCTGTGACCATCGGGTTCTTGGTCACCTCCCTGACCAAGGTCCTTCTCCCCCGATTGCTCAGATTTGCCTGGCTGGCCAGCTCCAGGACCTTATATAGTCAGGTGTGTGCCTTTCCAAATCATGTCCAATCAATTGAATTTACCACAGGTGGAGTCCAATCAGGTTGTAAAAACATCTCAAGGATGGAAACAGGATGCACCTTAGCTTATTTCGAGTCTCATAGCAAAGGGTCTGAATACTTATGTAAATAAGGTATTTCTGTTTTTGTTTTTTATACATTTCCTAACATTTCTCAAAACCTGTTTTCACTTTGTCATTATTGGGTATTGTGTGTAGATTGTTAAATATTTTTATTTATTTAATCCATTTGAGAATAAGGTTGTAACGTAACAAAATGTGGAAAAATTCAAGGTGTCTGAATACTTTCCGAAGGCCCTGTATATAACTCAGTTCCATAGTTCTGTGTGTGTGTGTGTGTGTGTGTGTGTGTGTGTGTGTGTGTGTGTGTGTGTGTGTGCTGTGTGTGTCAGTCACCAGATGTCAACCCAATTGAACACTTACAGGAGATTGTGGAGCGCCACCTAAAACAGCAAAACACCAAATTATGGAATTTCTCGTGGAAGAATGGTGTCGCATCCCTCCAATAGTTCCAGACACTAGTAGAATCTATGCCAAGGCACATTGAAAGTGTTCTGGCAGCCTGTGGTGGCCCATCACCCTATTAAGGCATTTTATCTGGTTGTTTCCTATATTTTGGCAGTTAGCTGTATATCACCCTCTAGAGGAAAATGTAGTTACCAGATGAAAGCAAATTCTTAGTGAGCATCTAGCATTGCTTTCACCTGGGTCATATTCATTAGTGCACACCGTAGCAAAACGTTTTGTAACCGAAAAGGAAAACAAGTGTTTCTTATTGGACAAATTTAATGAATACGGCTCAGTGAATAGATTATTTTTCTACATTAAAATGTTTGGTCCATTTTATCAAGAGCGACTTACAGTAGTGAGTGCATGGCATTATTCTTACTTTTTTTGTACTGGTCCCCCATGGGAATCGAACCCACAACCCAGGTGTTACAAGCACCATGCTCTGCCAACTGAGCCACATGGGACCCCTACAATACAATCCTGTTATCTTTTCTAAGAGCAGATGAGGGCTAGAAAACGAGGAGAGGAAGCCACTGTAAACTGTTGAAATGTAGCCAGATTTCTTTTATCTGTACTGTGTTTCAGATCAGTGAAGAGTGCAGGAGAGAAGACAGATCCCCTTTGTGAAGAAGAAGCCACTACAGACTATTGAGATGCACCCTATATGTGGGGGGACCATGGCTAGAATGAATCCAACTTATGTCAAAAGTAGTTTTGTTGTGCATTTTAGCTAAACTCTAACCCTTTTCCTAACCTTAGCTTGATTATCATAACCTGCTACGTTAATTCTCCTAAACTGCTGCATAAATTCTCCTAATCTGCTACGAAAAGTCAAATCTGACGTTAATTTGTCAAAAGCAGGATCCCTCCTAGCCATGACCGGGGTCCAGGGTTTGCTTACACCAGTTTAGTTCTTAAAAATCATTGCAGTCAGATGAAGGAAAGCTGATAAGGAGAGACATTCCTTATAGAAGTAAACTTCTTCCGACTATTGAGAAAAACTGCTCTACAGACAAATCAGTTGAATGGCCGTTGATTTCCATAAGCGGGCACGTTTTTTCATGGGACCTCCTATGTGTGCACGCATCATTTTGTTATGGGTGTTAGAGTAAAGACCATAGGCAGCTCCTCAGTTTCAAGTTTGGGAAAGCTTACAATTTATCCTACCATTTCTACCGATCTGCATGCCAGTTATGATCATTTTTTATATGGGCATTTTCGTGGAACAATTTTTTTATAGCATTTTATCTGGATATATGGATATATGGTATCAGACCTGCTATTTTCAACTCTTAATGATCGGCTATGAAAAGCCAACTGAAAATTATTCATGATTATTATTTGACCATGCTTGTCACTTATGTCACTTATGAATATTTTGAACATCTTGGCATAGTTCTGTTATAATCTCCACCCGGCACAGTCAGAAGAGGACTGGCCACCCCTCATAGCCTGGTTCCTCTCTAGGTTTCTTCCTAGGTTTTGGCCTTTCTAGGAGTTTTTCCTAGCCACCGTGCTTCTACACCTGCATTGCTTGCTGTTGGGGTTTTAGGCTGGGTTTCTGTACAGCACTTCGAGATATTAGCTGATGTACGAAGGGCTATATAAAATAAACTTGATTTGATTTGATTTGATCAGATCATGATATTTCATTCTTTTACATCGAGGCTTGGTGATTTTCGAGGCCGGGAGTGTTGGAAAGCTATTTCAAATACTGAGGAACTATCATTTGCAATGGATGTTAAAGAAACAGACATGGTTGACTTACTGTGTGAGGTTAAGAAAAAATGACTGCGAAGCTCAGATTATTAGTGGTGGACGTGGTGAGTTATGACAATCACGAAATCTGACATTGCAAAATAGGCACTTTCCTACTTTTGCATGCAGCAGGCCAGGTACGTCTACTTCTGTGCGTGCTCAGGCGCACGCTCCCTCGACTTTATCAGGACAGAGAACATGCTCATTGCTCACGGAGCACTCCAAACAAAAGGCAATGAACAAATATTTGACAGAACTTGTAATTGTTATGAAATTAACCAAAACTTGTTTCTCACTAGTGTAGGAGGTTGTGAACTCAACACCGCAAACAACATAATGAGCACAGTAAATGACTGTAATTAATGCATGCATTAACAGAAATTAATGTAAATGGCATGGGATTAACGGTACATTTACAAGGCCTACTGGTGACATATGTAATTGGCAATCGAAGAGCAATCAAAGCAATCGAAGAGCAAACAATTCACACAATGAAACAACGAATGCACAAGAATTAGCGAGAGACAGCTGAGCGCATTCTGGAGAGCTGAGTGCATGCATTCTAGAGAGACTAGCCATATCTTCGCCACACATCCAGTGCTTGACTTGGACTAAAATAGATTTCGGTTCTCATTTTTGGTGCAGGGGTACTGTTTATATAAACTTTTTTTTAGCTAATATTTTATAAGAGGTGCAGGAACTCAAGCAGTAGAAAATGTAAGGTTCTGGTACTCAGTTCTGGTGAGCTCCTGCCCAAGTCAAGCACTGCACACACCCCTCCCCTACTTCTTGTTGCAACATTTTAAATGCTTATCACTGACAGCCGCAACTCAATCATGTAGTCACTCTGTTTTCATTAATATATAATCTGGGTCTAGTGTTGAACATCCAAAACATTTTCAGAAATACAGCTCAATCACCAAGGAGATAAGATAGCATTTGTGTGTAACATAAATTACATAGTTTATTTACAAAAAAATACATTTACAAAAAAACACACCCCAATTTGACATACCAGGTATCAAGCAGAAACGGACTTGAAAAATAAAACTACATTTGGTGCCCATCAATATTACAAACTTACAGTATCATATTTATGCTCATATAAATTCAGCAAAAAAAGAAACGTCCCTTTTTCAGGACCCTGTCTTTCAAAGATAATTCATAAAAATCCAAATAACTTCACAGATCTTCATTGTAAAGGGTTTAAACACTGTTTCCCATGCTTGTTCAATGAACCATAAACAATGAATGAACATGCACCTGTGGAACGGTCATTAAGACACTAACAGCTTACAGACGGTAGGCAATTAAGGTCACAGTTATGAAAACTTAGGACACTAAAGAGGCCTTT